>NC_069000.1:47397532-47409017 GCF_001194135.2 Octopus bimaculoides
AACATCTTTAAAAGACCTCAGCATTTTCAAATCCTCTTCCCCATATATTTCGGTGACAAGAAGGGTATCCAGCTGTAGAAATACAAAAAAATCCTGTCTGACCCATGCAAACATGGAAAAGTAGCCATTGAAAGAATAATGATTTCACACGCACACACACACACACACACTAATTCATTTTTACATCTGTTTTACCATGCTAGCAGGGGTTAGACGAATAGATTCTTGAAACTTTCTTTTACAATCAGATTGCTCTTCCGCTTGCTAAGCTAGATCTGTTTGTCTTTTTCCAAGTAACAGATATTTTAATTTCACACTTTTTTGAAGGCAGAAAGCCAGCAGTTGACAAGGGCAAACAACAACAGTGTTACCCCTCAAAACTGGGTCATTTTCAGAATAGCACAAATGTAAACACACACACACATGCTTTTTGAGTTTCTGTCTGACAGAACTATAGTGGAGGAACTTGCCCAATGTGGTGGGGTGGGCGGTTAAAAACATTTATTTCTGCTGCTGGATCATGCCCCATCCTATCATTTGTGTTGATGGACACACACACACACAGAGTTTTCCCTTTGGCTTGTCTCTATTTCTTCTGTTTGTCCATTGGCCACAGAAAACAAGAAAGTCTTACATAAACTGCTGATACTTCATCCAATCAATGTCCACTTTTGGATGGCTTTGACTAACTGTTATTCACCAGAGACTACAGCTACAACTGACCACTGCAATAGTCCACACCCAGATGTCACTGACTGTCACATCAGTGCACAGCTAGAGACTACATCCACAACTGGCCACCACAACTGTGTACAACCAGTGACCACATGTAGAGCTGACCACCACAATAGTCTACTGCCAGATGTTAAGGACCTTCACAACTGTCCACAGACAGAGACCACATCTACAGCTGACCACTACAACTGTCTTTGGCCAGGTGTCACTGACCACAACAGTCCAGAACCAGATGTCACGCTTTTGAAATATCTAACTTGTCTTCATCGATGTTCGTAAGTAAACCTGTTTCTGTCCTAACACTTAACAAAAGTCCAAGCCCGTGTGTGTGGATATGTGTATATATGTGTGCATGAGTTTGTCTTTCTTTTGCATTCTCTGTTTTGCAAACAATGACTTCCTGACCGTATCTTTTACTTAATGTCCCCCAACATGTCCAGGTTTCTTGACATGTCTTGACACATTGTAGCATTTCTTGCATAGAAGAAAGTTTCCTTCAAACGATTCCGTTTGTCTGCCGTTCTCTACATGAAAATCTCCAGCTTGTTCGTTGTTCAACAGACAGGGAGATTATTACGTTGCTTGGAAACAAAGTGATGGCACGGCAACAAGAGAGGATCCATAGAAAACTCTACTTTGATCATTGCAAACATGGGAAAGCGTTTCACAAGCTGCCTACTATTTACACAGCTGAGATGCGCCTTGCCATGTTACCCCCTTTTTAAGGAATACAAGAACTGTTGCTCACCTTGTGTCAACATTTGGAACAATTTCTGTTGTTATTATTTGTAGCAAAAGGTGAAATAGCAGAACCAATAGTTCTGGCTTTTTACATTCTGAGTTCAAATTCCATTGAAGTTCATTGTGCCTTTTTTTTCCTTCCAGGGTCAACAAGTACAAGTTGAGTACTGGACTTGATGTAATTGACTAGCCCCCTCCCTCAAAATTTCAGGCATTGTGCCGATTGTAGAGAGGATTATTATTATTAGTAGCAGTAGTAGTAGTAGTAGCAGTAGCAGCAATAGCAATAACAGTGGTAGAATCAGTAGTAGTAGTAGTAGTAGTAATCATTGAAATGTTGAAAACTTGTGGGTTTTGTTTTAATTTCTTATCTAAACTGGAAACGATGTAAATTCATTTCCCATTTTGCCCTCCATCAGCTCTTTACTGACACACACCTTGAAGACGACTTCATCTTTTGTTAAGAAACGCCATAAAACATTATTTAACAAGGTAAGTCAAATATTTTAAACTTTTCCCCATTTCTCAATTCTGAGGAATTGGTTTTCCATTTCCCCAAAATATTATATTTTGTTTTAAAGACGATGCATGTTTTCTTGTTTTTCCAAACAATATTCTGTGTTTTCTGGTGAAATTCCTCACAATTTAGACATACATCCTTTGTCTGGTTGTTTAATGTTTGTTTTTCTGGATGGGAGTTTATTTCAGCCAAGTTTTTACACCTGGATGCTCTTCCTTTTCTCCCAGTTTTAAAACCACTCCCACCCACCCACCTCACAATTACAAAATGCTAAGAGAGATGTTCTTTCATATCTCCATTAAACCACAAAATATTATGCAATGTATCCCTTTGTCTCCAGCCTCCCATTAAACCACAAGATGTTATGAGAGGATAACAAATGACATTGTAAATTAAAATATTCTAAATTTGGTTTCAAATATTTCTTTCTTTCATTTCCAGGTCAATTCAGCAATTGAACAATTCCAGATTGGCAAATCCATCACAACAACAATCAAAGAGGTTGGTCAATATTAAGAAAACATTTTATTACTATTTATAGAAGATGGCAGAATTGTTAGCACATCAGACAAAATGCTTTGCAATATTTTGTCTGTCTTTACATTCTGAGTTCAAGTTCCACCAAGGTTGATTTTTGCCTTTCATCTTTTCAGAGTCAGTAAAATAAGTACCAGTCAGATACTAGGGTTGATGCAATTGACTGGTCCCCCGTCCCCACAAAAATATTTCAGGCCTTGTGTCTATAGAAGAAAGGATTATTCTTGTTCTTAAAAATCCTTTGAATCCTTCATTTTCCCATATCAAAGACTAAGATTCAGTTTCTGTGGAGGGAGAAGGGTTTTGATGAAGGTAGAGTCCAGCCCTGGATCCTGTAGTATCAAGACATTCCTGCCTCTTATTTTAACACTGACCCCCCCTCTGAAGAAGCTGTAGATTGCTGTGTTTTCATCCCATTGATGTTCACTTTACATCTTCCTGGGACTGGTCATCATCACCATGTCTGCTTTTTATGCTGGTATGGGTTGGATGTGTGGGGCCATTTCTTAGAACTACTGGTCATAACTGTCATTTGGTTTAGATCTTATGGCTGGATGGATGCTCTTCCTATCACAAACCATTTTACAGCATGCTTGTTGCATTTTCTCCTGGCACCAGCGAGTTGAGTAACCCTCGACACGACCCTAAAGACCTCACAACCCTCCACTTTCTATGCTCAAATCCTGAAACTGACTTAAGAAAATGTAATCCTCCCTAAAATTGTTGTAACTGATTAATCTTTTTGGAATTTCTCCTCATTATTCTTCTATATTTTGTTTATACAGGTTGTGTCACAAGATCTTGGTTACAACACAGAATTGCCAGCATCAGATGACAAACTGGTCAATCAACAGGTCAGATGATAATCTTTTATATGAATTGCATGGTTATTCGTATCACTATGGCCAAACAGAATGATATACACTCGCTCATGTATTTATATAATAATGGAGAACACAGATTCTACTTAGCTTGACGCATCTCTCGAGCCCTTCGTCATTTCCTCAGGGATCAAGATGACACTTGGCAAGATATGGCACAATGCAGGATTCAAAGGATTTTTAATAACAAGAATAATCCATTCTTCTATAAGCACAAGGCCTGAAATATTTTTGTAAGGACAAGGGACCAGTCGATTGCATCAACCCCAGTGTCTGACTCTGAAGTTGACCTTAGTCTATAATAATGCACATGGATTGATATTGAAAGAGTCTATAATGGCCAAGGTGCCAGCTGATTGTTTCCTTAGAATTATAAGATGGTGCTCCAGCATGACCACAGCCACCTGGCTGAAACACGTCCAAGAATAAAAGAATATACTCCTGTTTTACAAATATATTTTGTGGAAAAAATGTTTGATTTGACATTTTCAAGTAGTTCCATAGCAAAGAAAAAAATGTCTGATTCTCTGCATTTAACTCCAATTAATATGTGACATTCTCCTCTCAAATAGAGAACCATAAATTTAATTTATTTCAAATTTCTTCTATTTTGGTCAAGAGAATCGCTATGCAACATGTTAAAACTTGTATTTCTGGCTGTAATTGGCTGGTCAAGCCCTGCTCCGTTTTTGTTATCTGCTCATAAATGGCTGACACAGGTGGATGAAAATTCAACATTCGTCTTCCGAGGTGAATGTTTCATTCAGATAAAAGAAATGCTTTTTAACTCTTTAGCATTCAGATTATTCTGTCAAATGTGAAGCTTATTCATAGAGTAGGTGTGAGAGACTGGATCTGACTGGTTTGAACATAAAACCAGAAGAATATTTGGGCTGGTTTAAATGCTAAAGGGTTCAAAGTCTAAATATGTAAAACACACACACGTTAACCCAGTCCAGGCTATCAGCGACTGGCAACCCTGTCAATGCTTTTAAAGACCCTGCAATATAAAATACAAAACCTGTCAAAGGACACAAACTCAAGTAGAGTCAACAATGGTCATTCCCCAACGAGGAGTGAGAAACCCCCTTGTCTTTAGACATCTCAGGAGAAGCAAACTCTGATGTAACACCTGCAACTTGCGTCTAATGATGTTGATTAGTTCTTTTTAGGAATCAGCTCTGTGCAAGGCCTTTTGTCACCTTTGCTGTGTGTTACATACAATGGCTGACCATGGCCAAAGAAAAAAGAAAAAGCAAACACTCAATGAATTTCAATGCTGGAACATAAGCCAAGTGTCGGTGAAGGTGGTAACTATGAACACCTGCTGCAAGAGGTGCCCATCATTGCCACATCTGTATGAAAAAGTATAGGAGTCTAAAAGACCACATTTGGGCTGCTTTAAGAGAGCAATAATCTTGTTGCAGCCATCATCATCATTGTTGTAATGTCTATCTTTCCATGCTTACATTGATCAAACAGGATTCGTGAAGGCAGATTTTCTGCAGCTGGGTGCTCTTTCTGTCACCCACCTTCATCAAATAATGTTTTCCTCCTTGTGTAGAAGATTGCAAATAAATATTACTGCTTGTAGAAGATGGTTACCCAAGAGATACCACAGGAACTGAACCCAAAACCATAGGGAAGCAAACCTCTTAACCATACAGCCATATATATATATATATATATATATATATATATATATATATATATATATATATATATATACGCGTGCATGTACAAACATGTAAATATATAAACCTGCATGTGCCTCTTTGTATCTATGTGAGTGCATGTAGTTACACGTGTGAGTGTGCGGGTGTTGAGGGTTGCAAAGGAGAGAAGAAACTGACTCAATATGCGTAACAGAGTTTATTCATGGATTCCGAGCTGGGATTTCACTTCGTCACGTTTTTCATTTCCGTTCTTCACTGCGAAGAAAATAATGTGAAGAATAAAGAATGGAAAAACTCAGAGTAGCGACATTGTGAAGCTTCAAATAAACAAATATGTATATATTAAGTAGTGCAGTCATTTGAACAGACTTACTCTGTAATCACAAAAGAGCAGACGTCAACATTTCTCCTCCTAACATAACACATACTGTTACAACACTTCTAATAATCTGTACTCTCTTTCTATGTACTCACATCCAACATGTACTCCAAACATTACAGCTGTATCTTTTATTTACTTTTTACAGGAAAACCCTGAAAGTTTATCAGCAGAAGATTTTGAGACCAAATGGTTTTCTTGGATCAAAAATATGGGCCCATGTTCTTAAATGTTGACCTGGTGAGGAATTAGTTGGGGCAATATTCAAACACACAGCTGCTTTAAAGTCTTGAAACCAGCTCCTATGGCAAGATTTAAAGACATCACATACAGATTTAAGCAGCATCTCTCAACTTTAGAGAATGAGGACAAGTGACATTCTTACAAGACTTTCTCATCTCTATCAGAAAAAACATTACTTTCATTATTATGTTTCGTTCTAGGATGTAATGGGTTGGAGGGTTATGCAAATTTTGACATTTGCATAGATTTTTCCAGTTGGATGTCCTTCATATTGAAGACTAATTATCCTTCAAGTGTTATGGCCCATGACCATGTTAGCAGTCAAACATAAATTACCTCACAGCCATGGAACCAATTCCAAGAGAATCTATTGTCTTTATTTTCCAGAAAATAGTATTACAAAATATTCAACCAGTTATTTAGAAAGTCATTAATATAAAATCTGAAATACTTGATTTTGAAATGTTTTAATAATTTAGAATTTTTCCATAAGGTATAAACTAGAAATATTTAAATTTCAGTGAAGAGTACCAGGGAAACAGGATCACTTGAGCCATGTCTGAATGATATTCATCATAATCAACCCTGTACTGCACACCATCAGTAGAGAATTAGCAGCTGAAATAAAAAACAAAAAAAAAAAACACCTTCAATTAGTCTCTATCATAAAACACATTTCTACAAAAGAAAAAAAAAACATTTTGGTGGGTTGAGGTGGAATATGCTAACAGCAAAGTCTGCCTGCTGTAAACTCTTGAAGTATAAAACCTTTCAAGAGATGACCATGTTTGTATAAACTAAAATTTTTTCAGTCCCTAAATTCTGAAATGGATATTTTACAGCTCAGTAAAAATAATGCAACTCACTCAACCATTGAGGCATAATCGAACTCATTGTCATTCATGTAAACTCAGACAAGAAGAGTTAATATTATACCTTAGCATTTAACACAACAGCAGGAGTAAGTTTTGAACTCGTGACCACTTGGTTACAGTTGTTATATTACCGCTTACAATATTTCCAGGGTTACAACTATTATTACTCTAAAAATTCATTTCTTTTCTCTCAATAATCAAAATAATATTTCTAATAATTCCTTCTGTTTCAACATTTACATGGAAATGATTGACAGAGTTTTTTAAGTGAACAGTGATTCCTTCACTTGACACTGGACACTTCTTCCACTCTTTTGATTACAGCAAATAACACTAACTTCTGGACCACTTTTTTAACTGCAATTCTGTATAGCCTTTAACACTATCCCCTGTGTGGAATGTGCCCCACTACTATGACCATCGTTGCCCTAACTGGGATTCAATCAAAATTTAGTGGTCACTTACCATCACTGGAGCCAGTTGATGCTAAAAAAAAAATAAAAAAGCATAAGAAATATATCAAATTAACAAAAATCAGTTCAGTTATATTTTTTATCCGGTCATTTCAATATTGCCTTCTTTATAGAAAAATGTAGCTAAGGTGGGTCATATAAATTGAGACTACACACACACACACACACACACACACACAGAGATATTGTGCCTATATATATATATATATAGAGAGAGAGAGAGAGAGAGAATCTAAATGAGCAACAGAGATGTACAGATGACTGCATAGACTTCAAACAAAGGATATAACTTTATTTTTTATCCTTTATGTTTGAAGTCTATGTGGTCATCTGATGAGAATGGTTTCTTTCAAATTGATGGAATGTTTTCATTAATCAATCAAATGGAGCTGCTTGAAATGGCCATAATGAATTGACACTTGTACATCTTTGTTACTCATTCATATTCTCTTCACCTAACTTGGAATCTGCACTTTGGAAATACTATAGAAAGTACAGGTCTGAATTACCAAGGGCAGATATCTTCACTTGGCTGGGTTGCATTGTCTGCACACACGGCAGGAATATCAGGTACAAATACCCACTGCACGGAGTCTTGACATTCAGTATTCAATTAATATTGTTTGGGTGTGCAGATTATACTGACCAAGTAAGCTGCTTCTATTTAAGTACCTAATTCAACGGAATCTTAAAGGATTTATATTTAAGTTCTTTTTTATGAGAAACGTTTTTGGGTGCCTCAAAAAGGCTCCTCTGCTATTTATTATGGCTCCTGCTCATTATTCCCATCTTCCAAAGTAATTTTATGAGATGGTTATTAATTGGATGCTGCTCTGGTGTAGGATAAATATAGTAATGATATACTGGTGGGCTTCCATATAGTTTTTGTCTGCCAGTTCCACTAACAAGGTATTGGTTGACCATACAGCCATTGCCGAAGAAGAGGTGAGTGCAAGGCATCAAAGGATAGATATATTCTGCTGGTTATAACAGAATCCTTTTATCAAGTCAGAAAATCTTCATGGCTCTTCAGCAGTCACTGTTGTGTGTCTGCTACTAAAGTAATTTTTGAAGATAGCTTTTTCCATATATTTCCTTTCCTGAGTGTCCAGTAACACGGTACCACGTCCTCATGTTGTTTTTCTCTTGCTTGTTCAGATTGACTATATACCACATGTTCACATGGACCCTGGCCTCCTGACTGACTTTGGAGTACCTTAATTCCTGAAATGTACCTCCAGATTACTCTTCTTCTTCATTCAGATTATGCCACTCTACACCTTGATTGGGGAAATCATTACAATTTCTCTGTGACTCGACCCACTTTATCTCCTCCTCCTCCCTATCTTCTGTTCTACTTCCACTTTTCTCTTTCCCTTTTTGTCGCCACCAATAACACCTACCACGTATGTATCATTGGCAATTTTCTTTCTCCCTCTTTAAACTTTTTCTATATTTCTGATGAAGAGCTCTGCTCGAAACGTGAAATCTTCTTTATTTTCCTGAATGTCCAATAACACAGTACTTGTACCATGTCCTTGCGTTTTTGTTTTTTCTTGCTTCTTGTTTGGATTGACTGTATTTGTGTGTGTGATATCATTTTAACGTCCACTTTCCAATGAGAGGTCAGATGGAATTTACTGAGGCAGATCCCCTTCCTGCAATCAACCTGTTTCCAAGAAAGGCAATATTTCCCCATGGTCAGGCACGTTTTTGTAGAATATTGGAAATGATACTGCTTATATGAGAGGGTCATTCATTTACAACTATCATGTAATGTCAGACACACACACACACATTTAAAAGAGCAGCCATGTTGTATATTTGGGCCTGAAAGATTGCTTGGAAACATCAGGTATAATAATAATAATAAGAGCTTGCCAGTTTATTGTATTTTCACAACATGAAACTTAAAATAGTAAATTGAACAGACTGTGTATATATATTGATTGGCTTTCAAATTGTGGCCCAGGGCCAGCAAGTTGTGGGGGGAGGGGGGCTAAGGCAATTACATTGAACTCAGTGTTTTATTGACCCCAAAAGGATGAAAGGCAATGCTGACCTTGGTGGAATTTGGACTCAGAACAAAAAGACAGGCAGAATGCCACTAAGCATTTTGCCCAGCATGCTAATGGTTCTGCCAGCTCACCTACTATATATATAAACCATCATCATCATCGTTTAATGTCCGCTTTCCATGCTAGCATGGGTTGGACGATTTGACTGAGGACTGGCGAACCAGATAGTTACACCATGCTCCAATCTGATTTGGCAGACTTTCTACAGCTGGATGCCCTTCTTTTAACGCCAACCATTCCGAGAGTGGAGTGGGTGCTTTTTACGGGCCACCAGCATGAGTGCCATTCTTATTACCATCCACTTTTACTGAGTCTACTGGTTTTGTTTTCTTGAGGCACTAACACGGGATGTGTTGAATAAAGGGACCTCATAATATTCACTGATAAAGTTATAGCCATAAATAGGTATTTGTTGGTCCTTATGCTGTGTGTATGGACGGGACCTGACATAACATCTAAGGAGGTTTACATCACTGACAATTGTTAGATTGCTATTGAATCTGTAGCATACACTCCATACATTATTCTGTTTCTATAAATATTTTGGACAAAAAGACAACTTACTGGTATCTTCTCCGTAAAGAGTTGTTGCCTCTGAAATAAATAAGACAAGTTTGCATTTATTTAACATTCTATAAGAATACGTTAACATACACTGACAGACATATGCAGACAGATACTCCACACACAAAGGAACTGCTATATATAGAGGAAGAGGGAACATCTGGCCACAGACCACAAGCTAATACCTACACCCACAAATTGTTTCATTCAGCCCAAACTGTGTTGAGATGACACTTTTCACGACTGCAATGATAACATCTAATCGATAATGAAGCAGTTGCAACATTTACACCCATGCAATAGTTGATCAAATGACCTTCCCATGTTAAGAGTTAAATCAAGCCCAGTTGCAGCACTTCCCAATAGAAAATGTCTTCTGGTTTAGACGAAACCTTAAAAGTGTGCAGTTTCTTCAGACAAACTCAAGAAATGCTTATAGGCAGGAATCTTCCTGTCACCAACAACTACTACATACATACATACCATATTAGCCAAAATTTTAAAAGGGCTGCAAGTAGATCCTTAGTGGACACTTATTTGTGCCCTAAATCTCTGTTGTCAAATTTAACATTCTAAGTACACCCCCATCCCCACCCTTGCTCCCATGAACCATTTCTCTTCACTTTATTCACTACCAATCCAACTACAGTCAAATACTTTGTCCACATCTGAGAATTCAAACTTAAGCTAAAAGCTTCTCTTGCAGCCATTTCTTTAGAACTATGGCACCTCTTTTCACCCTCCCACCATCAAAAGGTCATTGGCATTATATTCAGTAGTTCACTTGGCTGAATTCTTCATGTCAGTGTCTGATGATTCCAGAGACACTCTTTACCTTTGAAATCCATCTAAAACAGCTTCCATCTTACTAATTTCACTCCTAAAACATGGTTTGACCGAACACAATGGTAAAAAAAAAACAACCTTGGCCCAAGATGTCACTGAGAGGGATTGAACATGTGACCTTGAGATTGTGAAGCAGGCAACCATTTGACATGCTAATAAAATGATGGCCATTCCTTCCCACAATCCCTATTTACTACTAAACTAATTAATACAATTAGTCTGATATTAACAGCACATCTGCTGCTTGACTATCCCACCTCTTTGCTGGTTCCATTAAACCAATTTTATTTCTCAACCTCAAAGTGTCTCTCTCAGACATTATTCTATGACCACCACTGTTTATATTGGAAACACTTCATATTTCTTATGTGAATCCTCCTCTTCGGATTCCCTTGCTCTCCGCTGTTTCCCTCATCTGACAACCCTAAGCATTACACTTCCCCTCCCCACCAACTGGGATTCTCCCTCTGATTTGCAGCAAAAACAATTGTCTGAATCCATCATCATCTGGTCATTCAACACAGCTTGTCAGACTCTTTCCACACCAACAGAGATAGATTAATAATTCCAGATTCAACTGACACGTCAGCATGAAGTCCACTGCATCTCAATTCCAACACCTTTAATCTCTCTCCATCTCTTTTCTGCCAAACTCCATTGGACAAGTAAAATAGCTCTCATCCGTTACTAAGCCAACTCTATTCGATTCTCATCCAACCTTTTACACGACATCCTCCTTGGTCTCACTCCTTCAGTCAACCTCTTCCAGGTTCCTTGTTAATTACTTTCTCAAGCCAAAGACTTCAAACACTTACCAACACCACCAGTTTCGTCTCCATGAACATCTGGATCTTCTTCAGTACCCATATCATCGCCACCGCCACCACCACCACCAGTACCTTTAGGAGCAGCAGTAGTGGCACCACCACCACCACCA
>NC_069000.1:47409079-47410705 GCF_001194135.2 Octopus bimaculoides
GTCTAGGTTTTAAAAAATAAAAGTATGAAAATAAATATGAAACAGGTTGCTATTTAAGCATTTATTATTATTATTATTATTATTATATATATATATATATATACACACACACACACACACACACACACACGTACATGGTGAGTTTAAAAAAAACCTTATGGCAATGTGAGTGAAGAATAAAACAGAACAAAATATGATGCTGTCAGTATTCCGATATTTCAGGATAAAAATTCCCTTTTTCAGGGAGTGTGTGTGAAAAGTTCCCGGAGTCAGTTCAAAGCCAACTTGATCTGTCTTCTGATAGAAAATGGTTTCTCCTAACGTTTTATAAGCTTAGCAGTTTTCAAATGAAGGACGGAGCAGTGTCACTTGGTAGGTGAAATGGTCAGCCAAATACTGTGCAATAGGTTATCATGGGGAATGTCAGATGTGGGTCCAACAATCAAACTGTATACAGTAATAGTGTGTGTGTGTGTGTGCAGGTGGAGAAGAGGGAAAGGCAGTGGAGGATATAGAAGCAGTGAGTGGGTATATGTAATATATATATATATATATATGTGTGTGTGTGTGTGTGTATGTATGTGGGGGGGGGCGGTCTCGGAGTAGCATCCCTGCCTTCGTGGGCTTAGTTTTTCACCACATTTCTTAAAAATCGTGGTACAAGCCTTGGTCTGGGGCCCAGTCTAGAAACTGAGGTTGGGGGGTAAGCTCCCCGTAGAAAAAGCCTCATCATAGCAAAGGAGAATGGATAGCAGCCAGCTGCAGCTGCCGACCTGGAAAAGGAAGGTACAAACCCCACATCCTGGGTTGGGCAAGCATGACTTGCCTTATGATGGCCAACGGTCTGAGGAGAAGGTTGGGACATTGGAATGTGGAAGGGGAACTGAGGTGTGTGGTGGAGAGGCCAGGGTGTAAGATTCGTGGGGGGTCAAGGGAAGAAGGTACAAGTTGTGGTGGTGAGGAAATGGCAAGGGGACTGGAGGTGTGGGAGTTTTGGTGAAGGAAGGAATCTGTGAGAAGGTGGTGGAGGTGAGGAGAAATAGTGGCAGGGTGATGACAGTGGGGTTAGCATTTGAGGAAGAAGTGGTGAGAGTGGCTTGTGGGTTAGGGTCTGCAAAGTGGTGGAAGAGGGATCGCTGAGAAAGAGTGGTTCTTTGATGAAATGGTGAATGAATGGGACTTACATAATTTGGATGAATTGGTTTCATAAGAGGAAGACCGAGGACTTGATGGGGATGCTGGGGCTGGAGGAATCAGTGGAATGGCTGGTAAGGGCGAATGGAGTGCGGTGGTATGGGTATGTGTTGAGGAGGGATGAGGAGCATGTTCTGAGGAAAGTGCTAGAGTTTGAGGTAAATGGACAACAAAAGAGAGGTAGACAGAGGAAAATGTGGAGGAGGAGATTAGGAGGGTTGGCTTGAGAAGGGAGGATGACCAAAACCGAGCACAATGGCGAGATGGTGTGAGGGTGGTTGCTATGGCATCCAGGTAGATCTGGCCACTCCTGTTAACGGGGACAAAACCCGGATTCAAAATGATGGATGATATATATATATATATATATTTAATTATATGTTATTTATTTTATCCTAATAAATAATAATTCGGATAGAATAAATGGGTTAA
>NC_069000.1:47410805-47415426 GCF_001194135.2 Octopus bimaculoides
TGTATTATGTCAATTTACCTGTTTATTTTTCAACTAAGAGGACAATAAAGCCAGCCTTCAATCTCCATTTATCAAATCCATCCACAAGGTTTTGGTTGGCCCAAGGCCACAGTAGAAGACACTTGCCTAAGGTGCCACTCAGCAGGATTGTACCAAGAACCATGTGATTCAGAATCAATCTTCTTACCACACAGCCACACTTGCACAGAGATAGACAAGAAATCCATCTCAAGCAGTAAATCAGAATTCAAATAAAGCTGTTATGTTCATGGTCGCCCATACATGCAAGGACCTTTTCCTGGTGAAGAATGTACCCATCCACCAGCATAGATTAGGCACTAGCAACTTTAGACCTCAGGCCAGAAGGATTCCAAGAAGCAGACCAGTCTGGAAAAGGATTTGGAAGTTCAAAGATCCTTTAAATGGTCAGAGATTTAGGGATGCCCTAATTGAGAAATTTAATGAGGAGGAGGAGAAGGAACTACAGACTTGTAACATAGAGGGCAACTGGGAATTCCTACAGGACAGTTTGCAGAGTACCACAGACTAAATCTGTGGCTGGTGCAAAGTCTCAACCAAACCGAAAGTGATGTGATGGTGGAATGATGTTATAGACAAGACCATTATTGTAGAGAAACAGGCCTGGAAAAATGATGGTAGCAGGGAACTATATCAGGTAGCTAGGAGGGGGGGGCTAGAAGACGGGTATACTCAGCCAGGGAAGAAGCAGAAGGGAGCAACTTTGCCAATGCTCTGTGGCATGAGGCAGCTGGAGATGTTTTGGGTCGCAAGACAATGTGTCAGACAAAATTGTGATGTTGTAGGAGAGAAGTGTGTTCACATGGACGATGGCTCACTTGCAGTTACTGATTCTGCAAAGGAGGAGGCATGGAAGTGCCTCTATGAAAAGTTGCTAAATGTAGAGAATGTATGGAAGGAGAACTTGCCTAATGTGGACTCAACTGAGGGACAGGCTATCTGAATCAACAGCAGTTTGGTCGATAACACAATTAAAGATATGAAAACAGGGAAGGCCTCCAGTCAATTACGAATCACTGCCGAGATGCTTAAAACATCTGGCAGAGTTTCCATAGCTTGGAGGATTCCTGTTCTATATTGGAATAAATTGGTATGTAGTTAGGACACTAGTTTTATGTGTCTTTAGCAGAAAACATTTCTGCAAGTGTTATGGAGGAAACATACACATGTCTGCTTGCACACAAGTTAGTGACAACAACATTTCGCAAAGGTGCTACTTACATCACACACAAAGATCGAGAGCATTTGTTGCTGACATTTCAAGATGTTAATAACATTGGAAAACATAAGCATCACACCAATAACTGTTAAGTTAGACAAGTATTAAACAATTATAAAATATTAGTAATAAGTTTGAAAACTTTAGAATCATATTTATAAATCTAGGTTAATTAGAAACAGAATTGTAGAAATATCACAAAATGTCTCCATGAAGTTTTTAACAGGCATTCGCCTCACTTTGAAGGTGAAATTTGTTTTTCCTATGGTTTTTTTCACGTGTTTTCAACAAATATAACCACCAAACCGTCAGAAATCACTTTTTTAAACTAAAATTTCACATTCAAAATGAAACGAGCGTAAATAAAAAAAATTTACCTAAATTTTTAAGGTTCTTCATCTTTCAATCCTTTTTACCAGTTGTCTTAGGTTGGCCATCATTGAACACATCTAGGCTACAAAGAGTCCAGCAATGACCCTCCCTCCCTATTGCTAAAACCATTGCAGGCGTTTTCGTTATATAGTTTTTTCAACTATCATTCTAAACTAAGAAAGTTCACCTCAGATATTGTCATCTTAGACTTTAGTCTAAACGAGAACAATACAGCACTAGAAATACAAAAACTACACCAAAACCATCTTTGGGTCAATTCCCAGCAATTAATACTGTGATGTGTGTCCAAACAGTCCGCTACACTTCGCCCTTTGCTTGTTCAGTGAGTAACTCCCGTCGTTTTTCGTCAACACGTGACCAGTCTCATGAATAATTAATTACATTTGGTCCTATGAAAGTCTGTGGAACTCTTTTCACTGGCTCCTTCCTCTACTCTCCTGTTTTTGAAGATGAGATTTGGTGGCCTAGCAATTATAAACAAGTTTCTACAACACATTCAATAGTAACTAAATTTTGACAGTCTTGTTGGATACCCCCTTAATTGCAGGAATTTGTTAGGAAAAATGAACCTAAAAAGAAAGAAATAATATCGACGAGACGATGAACCGATGGGAAATTACAGCCAGTATCGTCCATAGACATGGAGCACACTTAGCATTAGTCTGGGGGGGGGGGTGACCTAATGCCATTTAATTTGGGAAGAAGACTCCATATCTGGGAAAAGAGACACGTTGATTTCAGGATTAAATTGACGTTTTATCGACCTCGAAAATGCAAAAGTCGACTTAAGAAGGATTCGAACTCAGATCGACTAAATACTAAAGTGTCCAATTACATCTTCATATAAAAATCCCAAGAAAAAAATCTTTTTTTTATTAAGTTTAAAACAAAGGAATAAGGAAGCAATACTTACCATTTCCTGGAGGAAAAAGAATAAAAAAAAATATTATTCAAAGATATGAAATAAAACATAAGAAATATATATCATAGATTTGTAATAAAACTAAATAGGCTTAAATTAAGCTAACGATAATGGTTAACTGAAGGGGTTGTGACAGTGTGGTTAGGGGCAACCTCGGCTCGCGTCGCAGGTTCAGTTTCTGGATTGAGCAAGTAATTTCATTCTGCTCCAGCAGTCTTACTCACCTGTAAAGGTGTACTATCAAGCACCCGGCCGGTACACCCCTTTCTCACATTCTCGATGTGCTATCGGGTCCAGGTTTGGCTAAACAGGCGAAAGCATGGTACATGCTAGCAGGTCATGGCTGAAGTCAATCGGATACAATCCTAATAATGATACTAATGTCCTCCTTGACCGTTAAATTAAGACAAAAATAGATACATTAAAACAAAGGGATTTTAGGGAGAAGACATTTGTCTTTCAACATTTTTCTAATCAAACTGTTTTAATAGTTCTAAACCTACCTAGAAGTTTTTGAGCCTTTATCGGTGAAAAATGTCTGTCTACAAATCCTGTGACTGAAGCCAATTCCCTCGTCAAAATATTATTGAAGAATACAGGCGTGGAAAATACTGTTGAAAATAAATAAGTGAGGGTAGTCATTCATTGTCTGACTAAAACGTCCAGACATTTCAACAGTTTCTCTCTCTCTCTCTCTCTCTCTCTCTCTCTCAATCTCTCTCTCACACACACACACATACACGATCGTTTATTGAGTATTATCTCAAATAAGAGCATATTGGTGGACATTAGTACCTAACGGATTACATCTGTCATTTCTTTCTCCCCACCGACATTGTTCCAGCATTATTAACATCAGAAATATTTACTAATGGCTAAAACACAATACTGTCAAAATATTCGTCAGTTTGATATTTCGTTAACTTTTCATTATTATTAAAATAAAATTAATGAAACAGTAAAAACATTAAGATAAAAAAATAATCCGAAATGTTCCATTTGAAATGAGGAAAATAAATATTTTGAATGAAGACGCCACGACTGTGGCGTCTAACGAAGAGATAAACTGACATTTTTTAATTCAAACATTCAATGGAATGGTAAACCCATTCCCTAAAAGCTCACTTTTGATTTACATTTATTCCCGGGCCTACATTCATAATATCTCATGTATAACACTGTCTTCCCATGTAGCATTACCACATTTCCATTACTAACAATATTCAAAGAACCACAAATACATTAATTTGAAAAAGTTGTGAGAAAATGGTCCGAAGCCCACAGAGAATATTTTAATAATCCATTTATGGGCCACCACCCTCAAAACACTGCCATAGTCAAGAAGTGACGTAGTGTTAGTACAAGGTGAGTGACCCAACCACCCAAGGACAACGTCTAAAAACTCATTCCCGCAAAACCTAAAAGTTCGGCCGATATTTCTTATGCACAAGTTCTATATCAGAAGTCCTCAACCTTCTCCATGTCTGAACAGAGTTGAATTTCTTTTACTCCTGGAGAAAAATAAACAAAAGAATGCATCCCAGGGCTGCTATTTTATCCTCCTCAAAAGGATGAATTCGCCTTTGCCTCAGAGAACCGATGCAAGCAGCGCAAACAACGCCTCCATCTAACGATCTTAAATGCTTCTATCAAATTGTCCTATCTTTCAAGTTGTCTAGCTGTGTGTGAGTGTGTTTGTGTACACACACACGCATATATATATCATGTTCCTATACAACTGAATCGGAAAGTATCTGGTGCGCCCAAAACGGTAATTTATGATTTAAAACATCGTCAATTACGATTCTTGGAGGAGGGCTTATTCACTCCCCCAGCCCTGCCCTTTCTCTAATTTTCCAGTCGTGACTTTAAAAAAAAAAAATCTTTCGTTTGGAATTAATGATTCTCCATTACTTACAAAAATATAAATTTTTCAGCTTTTTTCTTTCTCCCACATTTCCGCAATTTTTCTTCATTTCTCTTTATTTGGCGGACTTTCAAAATTTCAATTAAAAAAAAAAAAAAATTCTACCCCACCCCACTTTCCA
>NC_069000.1:47415436-47417770 GCF_001194135.2 Octopus bimaculoides
GATTTTAAAACTTAGATCCTATTTTAATATCAACATCTCAAATGCTGAAAACATCAACGAGGAAGAGATTTTCAAAAACAAGTCAAAACTGAAAAATGACGGAGAGAGAGAGGGGGGAGGGGGGGAGAGAGGGAGGGAGGATAACTGTTATATGTGTATGTGTATGCCTATATATATATATATATATATATATATATGTTATGTATATATATGCATATATATATGTATACATACATTTATATATGTATACGTGTATACATACACATATACATGTATACATATATATATATATGTATACGTGTATACATACACATATATATGTATACGTGTATACATATATATACATACATACATACACACACGTATATACATTTGCATATATGTGTATGTAAGAGGCATAGATAAGCACACAGATTTCAAAATTTGAATCAGCTGAGACAGAGAGAGGAGTGGAGAGAGGAGAGATTAGAGAGAGAGAGAGAGAGAGAGGGAGGGCAGTGGAATCCCTTGTGGGTGGGGCTCAATTACAAGAAATCAAAGAAAATCGTTTGGTGTTTGTTTACCTTGACAGGAGACTTGGCTCATAAAACCACACATCATGACCAGTAAAATAAATACTCGCATGACACACATGGATTTCGACATTTCTCTCTTGTGTATTTTACTTTCCTTTAACAGAATTTGTCTCAAAAGTTGGTTTATAGCAGCTTTTACCTATATATAAATACCTATATATTTAAATAAATATATATATATATATATCTATATAAATATATAGATATAAAATATATATATATTTATTTTTTGTTTTAATTTAGTGAAATCAACTTAAAGAAAAGTTTCGACACTCCAGTTTCAAACGGGAGAATGGTTCAACGATGGACGCTGAGCGCCGATTGTGATGTCATCGACGATAGACGCTCAGTTTTAAATTTCAAATTCATAGAGAAAGAGGAGGAGGCAGAGGAAGAGAAACAAAGCGTTTATCACTTCTCCCTCGCCTTCCCTTCTGTATATAGCATCTTTTCTTACTCTCTCCCTATTACATCTTACTTTCTCTATCTCATATATTTCTCACACTCATTTCTCCCTGTTACATCTCTCTCTTTACACCTTTCCTCTTCCTCCCACTCTCATCATATTTTCATATTGAATCAATGAAAAATTAAAAAAAAAAAAATCTTAACGTTTCTTAATTTCAAAATAAAATAAATGAATGGCATCAATTTATTTTCCACGTGAAGAGAAGTGAAATAACGTCGTTGTTGTCGTTGTATTGCCCAGGTCAAACCTGACCAAGTAAAAACCCTATGATCACAGATGTTCCAACCGTGACCCATATGAAATAAAGCTAAATTTGGAAATGCCAGTCTATCTCCCCAGAGTCGAAGTGAAGAGATCTTTGGTTTAAAAAGGTGACAGATTTACAGTTTAAAGGGGAGATGTTGGTAGATATGGTTTCGAAAAAGAAAATTGAAAGTGACACTAGAAAACTAGTTTTATTTGATTCGTAAGTTTCAGAATGGTTCATTTAACGTAAGCCCTTTCTTAGACATCACTGATCTGGTACCAATTGACTCAATATATTGTGTCCAAGGGGTTTTCCTTTTGGAGAATATCAAAGACATTTTCCCGTTAAATTTACGTAAGTTTTATATCTTTTAGCTCCGAGAGTCATCCCTAATCTACCAGAGTCATCCCTGATCTATCAGACTCTTGGGTCACACTACATCCAAATATGTCCGTTTTTTAAAAGATTGTTGGGTTTGATTTAGAGGGGATTTAGCTGCTATTTCTGGCAAGTCAACTGACGAAGTAGAAACTATGCAAATAAGAGAAGTATTAAAAATGGGGGGGGAGTTAATGAGATTCCCCCTCCCTCCCCACTGTCCGCTTTCTTCTTTTGGTTTCCGGTTATAAAATTTTGTTTCAGTAACAAACCAAGTTAACGAGAGTTTGAGAGACAGACAGACAGACAGGAAGGGAGGAGCGAGAAAGACTGGAAAAGGTGAAATGAACCCCAAGAAAGACACCGACAGAGGCTACTAATGGCGGGTTCGGGAGTAACGAGGAATTTGAATTTGAGATTTATCTCTGTTTTGATTTACTGAATTCTGATCAGTGCTTTTGAAAAAGAGAAAGGCTGACTGGGGGGAAAAAATTATTGATGAAAATATTGCAATTTTTTAAAAGTTCATTTTTATGTTCTCTTCTTTTTGCAGTGTCAAAAAGTCCGAGATCTAAAAGATAGAAACCCCGAAATTAATTGTCGACGAAAATATGATGGAAAAAAAAGAAAGAAAGAAAGAAAAGTGGGTGGTTGGTGTGCTTCTT
>NC_069000.1:47418590-47423834 GCF_001194135.2 Octopus bimaculoides
AGAGAGAGAGAGAGAGAGAGAGAGAGAGAGAGATGGTAGACATACGTACGTACGTTGATACAGACTAGTTGAAGAGATAATTCTCATCAACGTGACGGCTATTTTAAACGTTTGTATGTTTAAACGTTATGTCGGGCTGCCCACCCGTGACCATTCTACATTGTCTCATTTCACTGTTCGATTCCACCGAGGTCACTATGCAACTTGCAAGACTACAAACCCCAAGAAAGGTGGGTTTTCATGTTTACATGCCAGGATATGAGGGCTTTAAAGGAATGACCAAGCAGTGCAGAACAGATTTCTTGCGGTGGAGGAGTGACACGGCCACTCATCTTTTAGAAGAGAGGATAAGAGCGGTCTGATCGGAGCAAGAAAAATGGTAAGAATAGGGGTGATGAGGTGTCAGATGGACCCTGAAGGTAGAAGGTGAACAGAAGTGAATGGGGACAGAAGAACAAGGAGTATGAGTGGGTGGGTAGAGGTTACAAGACTGCATAGGGAAAGTGAAAGATGGTCAGAGATAGGGAATAAGTGAGAGGGTGAATCAATGGAAAACTCCTACTAGGCCCCACCCACTGTTAACTAGGCCTCGCCCACTTTTTAAATATGCCCCTCCCACACTGTTTTAATGGCCTTAATTCTCATCAACGATAATGAAATATTCATTAGAAGAAATGCAACTATGGTAATTATGATTCTTCAATTAAAGAATATAAATTCCTGTGAATTCTATAACAATTGTCAATTGTAGTTGGGAGAATTAGAGGGAAGACTAAAAGTGGAACCAATATAGTTATTTCTCAAAGAATGGAAGTTGACTGATAAAAAAAAAAAAAAAAGAATTCCAGGTCAAAAGCTTTTCACCAAAGAATCAAACATTTAACGAGAGGCAAGATTTTGCAGAATTCATGATAAACCTCGACCAGCAAAAAAAAAAAAAAAAAACCGCCCAACATTTATCAACTGTAAATATTTGAGTCAGGTTATTGAAATAATGAAGATTTTAAGTCTGCTATTCGAACTCTATGTTATGATTCTCACACAGAACACGCGTATGTATATAATATTTGTTTGTGTGTGTGTGTGTGTGTGTGTGTGTGTGTGTGTGTGTGTGTGCGTGGTTAAGGATGTACGCGTGATCGTAAGATTGTGGTTTCAGTTCCTGGGCCAGGCGACGCATTGAGTTCTTGAGCAAAACACTTCATTTCACTTTACTCCAGTCCACTCAACTGGCAAAAATGAGTTTATCCTGGAGAGGGATGCGCTCCGCCAGGCTCTCTCGCTCGAGATACGCTTCAAGGCTGCAGTGTCCCCCCAACGACCCCACAAAGGGATAAGGAACTTGTCATCTTCTCCCGTCGAAGATTTGTTTCTAGCGATCGAATGCTCGTGCCGCACATTAGCTCACTCTCACTCTCTCCATCAAATCGGTATTGTTTGAACAGGTGCCACAGGTGTGCCATGCGCCAGGTGAGATGAAGTGTTTTACTGAAGAACACAACGACCCACCCGGTCCAGGAATTGAAATCATGATCGCCAGATCATAAATGCAACACCCTGACCAAGCCATGCGCCTAGTGCTTGTGGGTTTAACCCATGCCAGTATGAAACTTGTGTTAAATGATGCTGATGATAGTGGGGAAGAAGAGGATATTCTCTCATACATCCATCCTCTCTGCCCCCCCCCCCGGACACATCCTGTCTGTCTACCTGTACCTCCCCCCACTAGCACCAACTTTTCCAGTCAGTTGCTCTCCTCTCCATGCTGTTGTAAACTCTATCACTGTGTCTTCTTCACAGATTTGAGTAATCCTCTTCTTAGGTGGTCTACCTCTTGGCCAGGGGTCAGAAAGTTTTGGTAAAATGCCTGCATTCCATATTTATGAGGTGATCTTCTCATTAAATGGCGAAACCACTTTAGTTCTTTCCTTATTTCTTCAGTAACGGTGTATGTTATGTAAATAGATTTTAATAATGTCTCAAGTATAAACCATAAACGTGCCATTTCCAGACTTTATACTCTGCAATTATATTCACATTTTAGGGTCCAAGTAAGTGTATAATAGGGCACAACTGTCTGCAGCACTTTTGAGTTAGGAGACAGCTGTCTGCGGCACCTTTGAGTTAGCAAGTAAATGAATATGTGCATGTAGTTTTCTACACTAACATGACCTCCTGTGCATGCAGCTGCTTGTTACATTCGTCAGTGCCCAACTCTACAATAAACCTCACTGAATTAGCTTTGTTCATGTCTCTCCTAGGAACTCCAAGAAGGAAAGCGAAATGGCCAGGAACATTTCAGTAATTAGACTTAGCTGACCGCCCAAACGTTGGTCAGAGACAGAATAGTGAGCTACAGCAATATTCTGAGTCGCTGACAGCAGTAGGTGGCGTATTCCACCTGTAGTTCTTCATGGGTAGGACAACCTACGATGCTGTGCGGCAGGCCATTGTTAATGCAGACAAAGTCTCTTCACTGCACTGGTCACACTGTCTGGGGGAGTCTTTTATTGTGACCAAAGGGGACATGTTTCTTGTAGTTTCCAGCTACCAAATTTTTCCCTAAGGCATCAGTCAGCTTCACAGGAGACTGAATCCAAAACCATTTGGTTAAGAAACAAGATTCTTTACCACACAGTCGTGCCTATACGTACCCCCACTCTCTCTCTCTCTCTCTCTCTTTCTCTCTGCATGTACGGTTGTGTGTGTGTCTACGTAGTTTTACATAGACATTAGTTAACTCATTTTCCGTTTTTTTTAAAGAGCATTCTCAGCGAATGAATGATTCAGTTAAAAAAATTAAGGCATGGCATGTGAGCCAGAAACACACAGCTTATATACAGAGACAAACAGACAGAGAGAGAGAGAGAAACAATATAGATAGAATATACATATAAAGCAGGCATTTTCTTTTCATTCTTTGCAATCAGTAGAGTCAGTAAGCAGATGTCGAGTGCAGCTAACATGTGTGCGACGACTAATAGTTGTTGGATACTTAAGCGGAGTCTTTTGTTAATTCTAAAGAAACAGAACTGATTTCCCTGTAATATTACTATTCTTCTTAGCTCCATCCTGATTAGACTTGGCATGGGTCATGTTTCATTTCGCTTAGTGGCAATTATCCATTTTAGTAATGGAAACAACTGGCTTTACCGGAATTTCGTCTCCACCCATTTTAGGCTTATACAAGTCACTGAGTAGTCTCCCTTACATCTCAACTGAACTCACTGTACTTAGATTAGGTCTTGTTTAGCCCCAGGTCGACATTCCATGAGCAGACCTGGAACCAAATGCGTTCCAAGCACGTATATGATATTTTATAATCGAGTGTAGTGTTAGATATAATCTCTCTAAATCCTTTTGTTACTGTATTTCTATCGAAATACTCTGTCGCTGTTTTAAGTTTTCTTAAGAATGAAGATTTTGGTAAAGAACAGAAATTAATTGGAAATTTTGATGGAAAGTTTTAATTAAGATCATTTTAAAACAGAAAGTTTGTATCTTTAAATTTGGGATATTAAACTTTGGGAGGTTGGTACCAAAAGATTTAAGGCAGAGGAGTGTGATTTAAAGGGAGATTTGGCTGCTATTTTTAACAAATGTTGCAGGAGTGGCTGTGTGGTAAGTAGCTTGCTTACCAACCACATGGTCCCGGGTTCAGTCCCACTATGTGGCATCTTGGGCAAGTGTCTTCTACTATAGCCTTAGGCAGACCAAAGCCTTGTGAGTGGATTTGGTAGACAGAAACTGAAAGAAGCCTGTCGTATATATATATATATATATATATATATATATATATATATACACATATATATACACATATATGTATATATATATACACATATATATACACATACGTATATATATATATATATATATATGTATGTGTGTGTATGTGTGAGAGTATGTGTCTGTGCTTGTCCCCTCAACATCACTTGACATGCGATGCTGGTGTGTTTACGTCCCCATAACTTAGCAGTTCGGCAAAAAGAGACTGATAGAATAAGTACCAGGCTTACAAAGAATAAGTTCTGAGGTCGATTTGCTCAACTTAAAGGCAGTGCTCCAGCATGGCCACAGTCAAATGACTGAAACAAGTAAAAGAATTTAAAAAAACCACTTAGAGTGTTGATGTAAATGATTTTTCTATATTTCTAAGTGAATTCATAAAAATGGCCAGCAGTTAGCATTCGTCCGTTTACTAACTTGGTTATAACTGGAAATACAGTTTGGTGCTTGTTGAAACCCATCCAAACATGAAGTTCTATTAATGAAACAATCTTTGCAATAAACATGAAAACAAGATTTCTCTCACAGAATTCAAAACTAAATGGGATTGGTTACCAAGTGATGTTGTTGAGTCAAAAGTCACCAAACAGTTTCAAAATAGATTTTATAATTATTGAGAGAACAATATATCTTTTTTTTTTTTTGCTTATTTGCAAACACACAATTATGGTGAACAAAATTGAATAAAAGATTCCTTAAAAACTAACAATAAACAAAAAAACAAAATCAACACAATTTAGATATCTTTTGGTTTTTTTCTGATTTTGTGGAAAAGGAAAAAAAAATGGTGGACAGAGCCAAGTTATAGAGTTAATGATGATAACGTGTCTGGTGTTGGTAATGTGTTGCTATGCAACAGTCACAGGCATGGTCTTGTGGTAAGAACTTGGCTTCCCAACCACATGGTTCCAGGTTCAGTCCCACTGTATGGCACCTTGAGCAAGTATCTTCTACTATAGCCTTAGGCAGACCAAAGCCTTGTAAGTGGATTTGGTAGACGGAAACTGAAAGAAGCCCACAGAGGCAATGACAAGAGACCAAGACCTTTGGAGATATGCTATGATTGAGAAGACCCAACAAGTAAAGTGAGATCACAGCCGTAGCCTATACCAGTGTCACATAACCAGCCCATTTTAAAAGTACCCTTGAATCATCAGGTGATACGCTCCAGTGCCGGTGACATGTGAAAAGCACCATTTGAGCACGACCGTTGCCAGTGTCACCTTACCGGCACATGTGCTAGTGGCACATAAGAAGCACCCACTACACTCTCAGAGTGGTTGGCATTAGGAAGGGCATCCAGCTGTAGAAACTTTGCCAGACCAGATTGAGCCTCAGTCAAACCGTCCAATCCATGCCAGCATGGAAAGCGGACGTTAAATGATGAGGATGATATATATATATATATAAGTATCTTGAGAGAAAAGCTGAACATTAGAAGCATCAGTTGTGGCG
>NC_069000.1:47424747-47433419 GCF_001194135.2 Octopus bimaculoides
ATTATGTGTATTTCTTCTATCTTAATGAATAAAAATTCTGATAGAATAAATGGGTTAATAGAAACCAATGTAGCAAAGAACACAAAATAACTGTGGTTTAGTTCCTGTTTTTAAGGCAGGAACTCCTTGAAATTTGGGGTATTTGAGTATATTTAAGAATTTAAGGAATGGAGAAAACGCATGTTATAATTGCATACTTTATTCCTACATATGTTTTTCTATTATGTGTTTCAGCCAGGTGGGTGTGGTCATGCTGGAGCACCACAAATGGTCTGAAGTTCACTACAGTTGTTTCAGACATGTCTTTTATTGATGGACAAATCAATTACATCATGTAAAAACCCCGTTTTCTTCAGATGAATTAAAATTAAAATAAAATTTAATATTTGGGATTTTTCACACAGTATAGAATGCATGTGTGTGTGTGTGTGTGTGTGTGTGTAACGGGATTAACAAAATACAAACAGTTGTGTGTGTTTGAATTAGGACGAAAAGGGATTAACAATAAAATATATTGAAAGGGATTAACTTGACATACGTGTTCTTCTCCATCATCTAATAAAATTTTTAAAAAACACATAAAGGCATTCAGATTAAATCATTTATAACATTTTTGTACGGAAAAGAGAAGAAAATAGGAAAACCAAGAGAATCCTGAGTGAAAGTTCAGTGATTCCTCATAGACGGTACACACACACATACATACACACACACACCATATGTGCGCGCGTCAATAACCTTGAGAAAAACTTGTCCTAATGTCTTCTCTCTAATTTATTACGTGACAGTGAGATAATGTAAGAAATACAATCTACACGTGGTGGAACGAATATATTTTAGAGTTTTTATCTTCACGTCAACATTTACTGACATAACTCACAAATGTTTTTCTTTATATAAACATTAAAACTTGATTGTGGCTCCTGAGGAAACGGTCCTCTGTCAGTCACAACGTCGGAGACGATGTCTGTTTAGCGAAGGAATTGTTTAAAAAGGTTTCCCAATGACGACAACCTGTTAATTTAGTTCCCATTCATCATCAACCGCTGCATATTTCAGAGGTAGATACTACTGACAGACAAGTTTTCATAGTCAGTAGTCGAGTTTCTGGGCGACCAGCCAGACCGGCCGGCCAGCCAGCCAGCCAGCCAGTATATTTTACTGACACGCTCAGGAATGTGGTGTAAATAAACTTCTAGATTTGCTTTACCTCTTTTCTTTTTTTTTTACGCAACTAATTACGGTCGACCGCCGGATTCGAACCGTGGAACAGCGCGTCGAAAAAGAGAGGAAGGGAGGAAACATTGGGATCTGAAGATAGGAGAAGAAAAAGAAAAAGAAAGACAGGCACCTGACTGAGTGGGTCACCTCCTGGGGTTTATTTTACCTAAATCTATCGAATTTGTATGTAATTAGTCGCTATTTTAAGAAGCAAGTAGTTTGCTGTTAATAACACACTACCCTCATAGTCTACGATGTCTTTATTTCAGCTTCAGGTTTAACCTGTTGATGCATCTGAAAGAGAGAGAAAGAAATGTTTGGTGAGTATATTAAGTTCATGATTGCCATTGCACACACAACTGTTGCAAGTTAGAGCAGAAGGGAGAGATTCAAGTGTTTAGACTATGAGAACAACGAAATGACTGTGACACGAGGAGGATGTTATTTTCTCTTTCTTGTTAAAATGAAAGGCAGAAAAATGTAGAGAAATTATGGCAAAAGACTTCTAAGTATTGTAAATAGGTTGGGTTTTTTTTTTTTCATAACTTTTTATTTGAACAAATGTCTTAACTTTTCTTTCCTTGGCTGTCTTCGTTTAATCCATCTACAAACATACTGCGACCACCTGTTTACGAGGATATATCACAGGAAGAGGAATATATAACAGCTGCAGGGAAATGCCACAGGTGGAGGAATAATACAACATATACCACAGCGACAGTAATATAGAAGAGGTAGAGGAATGTACGACATGTAGAAGGATATATCACAGGTGCAGAAGTATATCACACAGGTAGAAGAACGTATGACACAGCGACAGACACACGGACGACAAGTTTATGTTTAAAAAAATATTACAAACAGTGAAAAGAAATTCAAGTTTCTCTCCACCGAAAGAAAAGCAAAACTCTGGTCAGACCTAAAAAAAAAAGATAGCATCACGGTTTAAAAAGCAACTTCGTCGCCGTGCTCTGTTATATTTGCGCAGAGAAAGCAGCCAGTTGGTCGGTCGGTCGGTCGGTCGGTCCATTAAATCCATTTACAATCTGCTGCTGCTTCATTTCATTGCTCAGTCCTGAGACAATATGAGTGGGATTTTTATATAAGCTCTTGACAAACGATGTAAACAGTTTAATGAATCGGGGCCCCGGAAAAGCAAAGTTTCAGTGAAACTGTGTCCCCACATTGTCCAGTATGGTCATCCTGTATACACCGAGAAGAATTATTTAACAGACAACACACACACACACACTGTCGATATTTCGAACAGAAAGGATTATTATTTATTTAATATTTATAGACATATTTCTATCATGGGATCTATTTTCCACGGACTTTTACGTTTGGTGGAGTTTACCGGCTTGGTCAACGTGTTGATGTGGTCCTTCGCACCTGTACAAGGTAAGAAAAGATCCAGAGACTGAGTATGGTGGGAGAACGATAGACGAGTTGGTTGTTTGTGGAGGATTATGTTTTAACTTTCCTGGGCAACCATAAGTAGGCATGTATGTATAGAGATTGGATGTGTGTATATATATTATGTACGTAAGCGATCGTTGTTTAGCCCCAGGTCGGCCTTTATCAGGCTTTATCCAAATCAGAACCTTTCCAGCCATGCCATTCCCTCTTTTTTTCTCTCATACATTATTATATCTAACACTTCAAAATCTCCAGCATCCAATATATTCTTTATTTCGAAGACATTGGATCCGTTGTTTTCAGATGGTGCACCACAAAGAGGTATCAAGGTGTACCTGCACGGTGGGGGTGGGGGATCGAGGTTTACTGTAAAGGGTACCTATGTGTGTTGTGTTTGGGTATCTGAATGTTACCGTAAAAGTGGCGTGTCTAGGCCTTCTGTCAAGAGTATCGAGAGGTTGCTGCAAGAGGTATCTGGGTGTGCTTTAAGGTGTTGCTGTAAGAAGGGATATCTGGTTCTGTTGTAATAGATATAGAGGTGTTATTCTAAGGGATGAGGTATCTATGTCTGTTTTAACCCTTTCGGCATGGCTGCTACAATTGTACAGGTCAAATATGTGATGCGGTATAGTACCGCTCCGGTTTTTCTAGTAAGTATGTAGCGCCAGACGTTTGATCGGAGTGTATGGCACTGTAATGACAGCTGAAAAGGTTCGCATGCGTACAAACCCCCTGCCATTACCGACTTGAGGAAAGATCAAGGGTTAAAGGGCACCTGTGTGTGTTCTAATAAGAGATTTGAGGTGTTGCTGTCAGGAGTACCTGTGTAGAGTTGCAAGAGGTTCGTGGTTGCGCTCCGAGGAATAACAAGCTACTCGAAGATATCAACACACATGAAATACCCACGAATATCAAACACGTTGTCATTTTACTTCAGTCCAAATATAAAACAAACAATAGTTTCTCTATTCTATGATTTTATATGAGTTTTTTGATCTTTAAAATATTTGAGCCATGTTTGATTTTATATATGTATATATAATGATAATATTTGTCTTGTTTTATTTTTTGTGTGAAATGTGAGAGAAATATTTTAGTTTGGTCTAAAATATTTGGCAGAATCGTTAGCATGCTGGGCAAGATCGTTAGCGGCATTCCATCCATCTTTGGGTTCTGAGTTCAAATTACGCTGAAGTCGACTTTGCCTTTCATCCTTTCGGGGTCAATAGAAAGAGTATCAGTTGAGCACTGGGGTCGATGTAATCGACTTACCCTGCCCCGACCCCAACGTGCTGGTCTTGTGCCAAAATTTGAAACCGATATTTTAGTTTGGTCTCTTGTATATAGAGAACCACTGGACCGGGATGGATTTGAGGGAGATTTGGCTGCTTTTTCTAACAGGTCGAGCGAGCGATTGTGTAGTAAAGTCTTTTGTTGTGTGTGTGAAACAATTCTGATTAGGAAGAATTCGGTGTATTTATCAATAAAAGAGAAAACGTGGGTGTAAAGAATACATTAGTTTAATTATGGTAGAACAAATACCATTTAGAGTTGTAAAACATCAAAAAATGATAATAAAGGAATCAAAAACAGAAACAATAAATAAATAAATAAATAGTAATAAATATGAAATTAAAAAATGAATGTAATTATATAAGTGATGTGTGTCAGTATGTATGTGAGCCCACCATTTCTTTTTTTTTTTTTTTTTTTTTCATACTAAATTCCGATATAATCGTAATTTACACTCACTGAAAGGGGTTTGTAGAAAATTTCATAAAAAATTACCCATTTTCTGGAAGTTATAAGGAAACAAAGCAAACTTTTGTGAATTTTCCGAAACTCTTCTCTCCACTCCTCAGGAAAATTTGGTTTCACAACAAATTCGGATATAACTAGAATTTACACTATCTGAAGTGAATTTGTAGAAAATTTTATATAAAAATATCCATTTTTCTGGAAGTTATGAAGAAACAAACTCTGCCACTGAAATATTCAATACACCCAAGTACACAGACTCCCTGCTGATACTCTCTTAAATACCTTTTACCAACAAAATATTTTAAATGGTTCGACAGGTTTCAGCCTGAATTGTCCCACTCCATTATTCAGCAGCAGCACATGCAAAACACAATTGACTCGTAATCCTCTGCTCTTTCTCAGATGCCATTTGTTAACTTCCAGCTTCTGGGTACCTTTCTGTAAATTCCGAGCTACTAAAAACTATTTTTCCTCCACAAGGTTCAGTAATTTTTGTTTGGTACCTCAGTGGCGTGAAAAGCAGGGATTTGTTTATTTTATTGTCAGAATACGAAAGGCAAAGATCGCTACTGTTTATATTCACTTCCGTAAAACAATTTTAGATTACAAGTCGCACCTCTACACTTGTTTATTCATCTACACAGCACAATATATACTTCCTCAACTCATTCAAACATGATTTTACACTCTCTCTGTCTGTCTGTCTGTCTGTCTGTGTGTGTGTGTGTGAATATCAGCTGGAAATAAGCTAAGGTTACTGCTGTTCTGGTGTCACTTACTAAGGCAGGGACAATCAGTCTGTCTTTCCCATCAATGTCATATCTGTTCTGGAGGAGTCTTCATTCTCAAAACTATCCTCCTTTTTCATTTGGGGTCAGTACCATTTACCTCCAACTCATTGTCCTACTCTACCAATAAGTTAAGAATTCTTGTTGTATGGCATTTAATATACTTTTATTTAACTTCTTTCTTCAAATGCATGTCACTGATCACTCTTACTTCTCTCCTTTTATATTTGTTTAATTCTTTAGTATTTGGATGTCAAACTTAATGCATCAGCATCATCCTTCATTTACATTGTAGGCAATAGGTATTATGTTTTGAACACCGTGACAATGAAATTATTTACTTACATAGCCCCCCCCCCTCCATACACATATTCAACTCATGCCAACATGATAGATGATACACACTCACACACACACACATACATAAGCACTCATTCATACACACACGCACACGCACACATTCCTGACACTAATACTCTATGATTTGAAAGGTAGAAATCTTTCTGCTTATATTACACTATATTTAATATATATTTAAAAACATATGATAAAATAAGTCAAGGGAAATAACTCAAGTTGGCCAATGGTATGAAGAAGAGGGTGACATAGTGGGCTGATGGGTGCAACGTTCTTAATTGATTGACATTTTCCTACTCGTTTGGAGCAAGAAAAAGAAAAACAAAGCAATTTAATATAATTTGGATTGCCACTTACAACAGAGTGTGTTAATATATATCGGTGGCAGCAGTGGTGGTGGCGTTGGAAGGCAACAAGGAAATCATGTGTCGAATACTAAACTATTATTATTTAATTGGACAATGAATTGTGTGTGTGAAATGATTGGCTCCAACCAACTTCGTCTCGCAAGAGATGTCTGGTTAATCAGTTCGTGCATGTAGAACATGGAGTTAGTCAGCAAATATTGCATTTGATAGTCTCAAAGAACTGAAAAAGATTTCTAACCAAGTTCCTTGGAAATCATTGTTAAATACTAAACTTTTATGTGAAACAACTTTCAAAATGCAAAAGCAACATTAATGATAACATTATCTTTGTCAGGCAATAATTATTTGAAGAAGCTTTGTAATAATGGTTAGTTCTTGCCTTTTCTAAATATACTTCAACTGATAACATTTCTATGGGATTTAATGACCAATTATGACTCACAGTATTCTAATTCCATGAGACACCAGGACTCACCACCTCTCCTCATCACTCACATTTAATCTTAATTCACCAGTCATGTCTTTTACCAACACAGCCACTAGTTTCCCAAACTGTGGCACTTTTAATTATAATGACTCACTAAACAGTGTGAGATGTTTACTTCATTTTTGTCATCTCACTCTTCTGCCGCATGTGTGTGTGTGTGTGTGTGTGTGTGTGTGTGTGTGTGTGTGTGTGTGTGTGCGCGTGTCTGCCTGTTGCAGCAAGTTTCTTCCTTTCAGAGTCATTCAGGCTTCCCACTGTTTCCCAGCTAATATTTCTTGTGTGTCTTTGAAATGTAACTTCCCAATTCCGTTGGGTTTCATACGATGTAGAGACACGATAAAGAAAACTGAGTGCAAAAAGTAAGCAGAGAGAAACAAGTGAGAGCAGCCAATGGGAAGAAGTATTTGAACAACAAAGATGAAGAAGGGTATATTAAATACCATACAATGTAACTTCTTGGTTTATTGTAAAAAGTTATGGAAGAGGGAACGGTAAAAGAGTAAAAAAAAAAAAATTAAAATTTTGAGAAAAATTTTGTTTGGAATCACAACTTGTATGAAAAACCCAGAATACCAAAAATTAGAAAAATACCCCAAAATGTTTCCCATGAAATGTAGGGTACCTGATATGAAAGCTCTTCCTAAATTACAGAATATCATTTAGTCTTAGTCTTTGTTCCTATTCCTCACCTCAAACATCAAATGATGAGATCTCCACCCAGCTTGATTACAAGCCCTCTCATAAACTTACTCCCAAGTGAGGCCCATATTTGCCAGGTCCTTCTTCACAATCCTCTTTGAACTTGCAACTGGTCTGCTTTACCTCTTCCTATGCATCTGTACTTCTGGCTTCCACTCAAAAAAGCTCTCCCTGGGTTGTGTCTTCATGTATATGTTCATCACATGACTTATCATTTCCCACCATCTCATTGAATTCTCAATGTCAGTACACTAAAGTTTCAATGTTAAGCAACTATCTTGGTAGAAGCCCACAAAATTATTCACCATCATTCCAACAACAAGTTTGGTCACCATTATAAACTCAATATCTTTATCATTCATGGACAAGCTTATAAAATGATAATATAAAAAGAAAGAAAAAAAAAAACAGTTCGCTACCCAGTTGTTAACTGTCATGACACTGCATCCTTCAAACCTTTCATGCTCCCACGCTGAAATTCACCAGTGTTCCTTCCACTGCTGGAAATCCCTTTTTGGGATGAGCTTTGAGAATGGCCAAAAGTTACATGGAGCCAAGTCTGGAGAGAGTAGGAAGCCTGATGAACAAGTGGTGTGTTTTGCTTGACAAGGAAGGCTTGAATAACATGGGCAGAATAAGCGGGTGCGTTGTCATGGAGTCTCCAGTTCTTTGCTGCCTACAGACTATTCCTTGAACTTTTGCAATCATTTCATCATTTCTGCTTGTCAATCGTCTGCCACAATGTGGCTCTCTGTCCACTGAGGTGCAGCCATCTTTGAACCGGTTGCACCACTCTTTTATTTTTGTTTTTCCGATAGCATCATCTCCAGAGGCCTTCTGCATCTTTTCAATAGTCTGGGCTTGCATATCACCAGGTTTTTGGCAGAATTTGATACAATATCTTTGTTCAATGGACTCAGTCATCTTGACTCAAAAAGAAAAATTGTACAGCACGCTCTTCATGTCTGCACTCAATGCATCGCTTTGGGCTGAATGGTGCAACCTACAGACACAATAATATCTGCGCATGCTCAGGAAAGATGCAGACACCTCATACCCATGCGAATTTTGTGCTAAACACAATCAAGGTCAGATACTTTTTCACTACACTTCATATGTTAGAGGATACACAGCATGTATTGAAGCAACATAGTCATCTTTAACCAGACATCTTTTGTCAAAATATTTATAGGAAAATCTGTTTTTGGTATTTGCTTTCATAACTCTACTGATGTAAACACACACACACACACACACGCATGTGTGTGTGTCCTGCAAGTCTTGCATTCCTGCAGCAAATGCCATCTCTGAATTATTGCCATTCCATAAACACCTGATCCTTACTTTACTAATCACTAATCTGTCTGTCTGTCTCTCTATCTAACTCATATTTATTTCTCTATCTCTCTGTATATCCCTCCCACAACCCCCCAACCCTGTAAAGTCATAAAACAGATGTTGTTGAAAATTGTGAAACTTCAATATCAGATTTATAAAATAAATGTCATATCTTTATATGACACTCTGTGTATGTGAGAGAGAGAGAGAGAGAGGGAGAGAGAGAGAGAGAGA
>NC_069000.1:47433430-47434308 GCF_001194135.2 Octopus bimaculoides
AGAGGGAGAGAGAGAGAGGGAGAGAGAGAGAGAGAGAGAGAGAGATGAGACAGACTTGGAACAGATGTTTAACTGATTTGAAAAAGAAAAGAAAACAAAACAAATGTCCAATACTCAACCAAACACCAAACACCAACCAGCTCCATTTTTGTATCATCTCGCCGTACTTGTATGGATGGTTTCTATTTCCAACCTTTTCTCCATCCCTGCTATCATTTGATCTCAGTGTACCAGCTTATGATAGATCGCTGACCACTACATTTATATTTTTTTTCTACTTGTTTCTCTCCTTATTTCTTTCTGTGTTCCTTTCAGTTGAAGAGCGTAGCTCGAAACATCAAAGACTTTCTCTATTCCCGAGCGTTAAACTAATACATCCATTTGTTGTTTACACCGCCTGTCTTCGTCTGCTGTTGTTTTTTTCATAAATTCTCCTATATATATATACATATATATACACACACGATGAGCTTCTTTCAGTTTCCGTCCACCAAATCCACAGCCACTCCTGTGCCTACACAGTCATATATTTATATATATAAAAATGAGAATGTCTGTCTGTCTGTCTGTGTGAATCCCTAAAACTCGAGAACTACGCAACCAATTTCATTCAAATTTTACAGATGCCTTACTTAGGGTTCCAGTTGTGTTTTAGTCAAAAAAATGTTTAACTTCTTGCAGAGTTCGAGCCCACGGCAACATAATATCTCCTCCACTATTTAAGTATTATGTGTCAAAAGTGAAACAAAAACACTCATGTCAAATACTTTCACTTTAAAAATGAAACTATTCTACTAACTGAAACAATCACATTTCGATACTGTAATGACAGATACTTTCAGAGAGAGAGAAAGAGAGAGAAAGAGATGTATATGTAT
>NC_069000.1:47435487-47439448 GCF_001194135.2 Octopus bimaculoides
ATATATATATATATATATATATATATATATATAATGTTGGTGCAAACAGGAAAAATATAAGTCAAAATATGAGTATACATAAATTTTCATTATTCAGCAGAAGCAAGAGAGTGATTCAAGATCCGGGAGTTTCGTGCACATAAGAGCTAACACACAGACACACACACACACACACACACATATATATATAGTGTGTGCGCGCGCGTGCGTGTGTGTGTGTGTGTGCGTGTGCATGTGTACGTGTGTGATGTTTTTCTTATTTTGAACTTGCTTAAAATTAGAAAATTGCCATAAAGGTTGAGTATGGCACTTACCCAATTTTGGTAAGTACCATGCTTCAAACTTTTGTAACTTTCTGTAAATTAGAAATTATAAAGTATGTCTATTCATGTATTGCCTTCTCTCTTTCTCTCTTCTTTGTCCTACCAAGCCTAAATGCACACACACACACACACACACACACACACACATACACATATACACACACACACACATATGCAGAGCTGCAACAAGTTAGCACGGCTGTTAACATATGTCGAAAGTAATGGTCATATTTGATGAATTGTAAGTGATTGGTCATTGTAAGGTGGTCAGTAGGCACCAGAATAGTCTGAGAGTCAGGCAAGTTTGTTGTGGCAATTGTTCCAACTTTCCTTGTTTTGAGTTTAAATTCTTCCAAGGTTATCTTTGTCTTTCATTTTTTCTGGGTCCTAAATCCATTAACTAGTCCAGTACCGGAGTTGTTTCTTCTCTCTCATCCCCAACTCTTTTAGAATGGCTGTACTGTGAGGGGCAGGGGTCTTCAGGTAGTACTTCTTAAAAAAGAGACAAGGGTTAAACAAGGGGTTAACTTCTTTTCTGTTAAATTTTCTGCAAAAATTGTTGAACCATATGAGAGAACAGATTTGGAGGGACTAATGTGCCATTTCACATGGAATGGTTGGATGATGATGATGATTTCAAATTTTTGGCACAGGGTCAGCAGTTTTTGAGGGGAGGGGCAAGACAATATACATCAATCCCAGTGCTCCGAAAGAATGAAAGACAATGTTGATCTCAGTATGTAAAGCCAAATGAAAAATGCCACTAAGCATTTTGCCTGGTGTGCTAACGATTCTGCTAGTCTTGCCATCTTGATGACGATGATGGTGATAGTAATAATCCATTCTGCTATAGCCTGAAATTTTGGTGGAGAGAGGACTGGTCAATTATGTTGACCCCCACAAAAGGACAAAAGGCAAAGTCAACCTTGGTGGAATTTGAACTCAGAGCATAAAGATGGGTGAAATACTGCTACTTTCACAATAACAATATTTAACATAGATTTGTTTTCATAAATGCATTCCCTGTGGGTTGGAAGGGAGTATGATGATTGCTTTTTCCAGATGGGACAGGTTGGGGGAGGGGGTGATGAGTCCTCAGATCACCATTTTCTGGCATAAATTAAAGTGGTTAATTTACCGATTCTCCCTTCACTAAAATGCAGCCATTAATGAGACAACCTAAATCTATGACCAATATTTCAATGACCTATAAATTTTCTTGACCCCCCCCCCCCCGCAAGGCTCAGATGATACTCAGTCTTCAACAGGCCCCCAGTACTTAGCAGGAGCTCAGTCTTCAAACTGATTTTGACTGGTTTGGTATTAGAGCCGACCAAATTTCTTTGCTAGGCTCAAAAGTATATTAAACTGTTTTAGTTACAGAAACGTTTTACAGACGACATCGCCATTTTGTTTGTCTTTCATTTTGTGATGCATCAGAAACTATTTCTTTCCCAGATCTGTTGGACCTCCATTCCATTCCAATGGAGTTCGACTGACTCAACAATGTTGAAATATGCAAATGAAAACCATTTAATCCTCCGCAAGACATTAATTAATGGTTGTTCATTTTCTTGACAGCTGCCTGCTCGTCTTCCTCTAATCAGTCGTTTAATTAGGTCTTAAAAGACTGATCCGTCTCTTTGGCTGTAGTTAACGTCTAATGTTCACAGTAAATGGCCAAATACGGAAAGCTGGATATCTTCCTGTTGAGAGTCCCAGATGAACCTACCTCACAGCAAGAGGTGCAAATGAGGGTAGCTACATGAAACTTCATTCTTCACCAAGTGCCACATATTAGAGGAGGCTCTCAGCAATAACAGTGTAGCAAAACGGCGGTGCACCAGCATGGCCGCAGCTCTGAGCTGAAACTACAGAAAAAAAAAATACATATACATACACATGTACTAAAGCTGTCTGTTGGAGGTGGGGGTGCATTTTTGTTTTAATCATGAGGTATGAGACAGAAAAACAAAACAAAAAAAAAACCAGATCAATAACGAAATCTTTTATACAGATTGCAATTTGTTGGAAAGTTGCCATTTTGGAGACAGAAAACAAATTGTATATTAATCTCTGAACAGTCAAAACCTAGAACAAAGAAGCAAATTAAAAACAATGTGACCCATCTAAAAATTCCTTCATGCTTTTTGCTATGTTCACTTTTGTAAAAACAATAAAACCAATGTCACCCCCCCCCCTAACTGACAAAACCTGCTCCTCTTTGACCTACCAAGGTCATCCATCAACCCGCTGTACTGTTGACATGCTTTCCTTATATGGTATGTCGTCATTGTAGTCTTATTATTTATTCTCTAATTCTTGCCTTTTGTCTTTCTCCCACCTCCACCCTACACTCCCACCCACGTCCACTGTCCTCCCACCCTCTCACAATTTCCTCTCTTTCTTTCACATTCTTCGGAGGGACCACCACCTTCTCCATTAACTTCACAATGTCCTCTCATCCTCTTTCTTTTCCAGACCTTTTATATTTGTCAGGCAGTTGCTCTCTCAGTCTCTCTCTCTCTTTCTCCCTCTCTCACACATACACACAAATACATTCTCATGCACAAACACAATCTCTCACATACACTCTCACTCACCCTCATACATATCCTCACTCACACTCACCCTCATACATATCCTCACTCCTACAGCCTACCATTTTGTCTTTCCATTACAATTATTATAATTCAGGTTTATTTTGTACCTCTTTCCCCCCTCACACGTTAAGTGTTCCCTCTCCCAATTACTCTTTACCTCCCCTTCTCCTCTCTCCCTCCTCTCCTATTGTCATCTCCCTTTTCCACACACACACACACACACACCAAACTGACATCAATTGTTCCTTCATGGTTTTTTGTTAAATTCCTGTCCTGGGAAGACAGAATCACTAACCCACCTGACAAATAAAAGATGTCAGTAATTTTAGTTTAGTTTCCACTTGCTTTGGGGTTCAAATCCTGAAGTGGTGTTGATTTTTCTCATCCATTCCACTGGGTTTATTCAGAAATATCAGTAAACTATAGCTGAATCAAATAAAACCCTTTCCCGACTCTTTCCCCTAATTTTTCTACTGTGGAGTGCTAACAGCACCACCCTAGCGGGATCACTGCCAGAGCAGCGGTAGCACCATTTGAGCGCGATCATTTCCAGCTTCGCCTTACTGGCACTTGTGTTGGTGGCATGTGAACAAAACGTTGGGCTGACTCCTGTGCAGGTAGCACGTAAAAAACACCATTTGAGCATGGCCATTGCCAGTACCGCCGGACTGCCCCTCGTGCCTCTGGCATGTAAAAAGCACTCACTACACTCTCGGAGTGGTTGGCGTTAGGGAAGGGCATCCAGCTGTAGAAACTCTGCCAGATCAGATTGGAGTCTGGTGTAGCCATCTGGTTCGCCAGTCCCCAGTCAAATCGTCCAACCCATGCTAGCTTCCTTTTTCGTACTCATAAAGCATTATGTGCCTCAAATGCTCTTTGGATACTTCCTAGTTAGAAAGGGTTTTAATCAAAGAAATTTTAATTCTATTATTCTGTAAAATAATATTTAATTAGTTTAAATGTACACAAAGGCACAAAAATAATTTTAAATTCCATTAGACATTCTAAAATACTATTAAATTGCGCTTAATTTTA
>NC_069000.1:47439933-47441286 GCF_001194135.2 Octopus bimaculoides
ATATATATATATATATATATATATATATATATACACCCACACACACATATATATATACTCTTTTACTTGTTTCAGTCAGTTGACTGCGGCCATGCTGGAGCACCACCTTTAGTTGAACAAATTGACCTCAGAATTTATTCTTTGTAAGCCTAGTACTCACTCTATCTTTTGCTGAACTGCTGTGCTACGAGGAGGATGTAAACACACCAGCACCGGCTGTCAAGTGATGCTGGAGGGGACAAACCCAGACACATACACACATATATAAGTATATGTCCAGAAACACTTAGAAATGAAATCACTGAATCTGATGCAAAAACAAAAACATGGACATGAATTGGAGAAAGCAACCTCTCAGATGTCATGTAGGATCTACTTAAACAATTTCATTTTTGGTACACTTCCTCCAATTACAACATCAGATATAATTATATATATGCATACACAAAGTGCATCTCAGAAGATTTGAGACTTTTTTCAGGAGAGACATTTCCTAATTTCCAAGAAGTACTAAACTCTAATCTCTTCCAGAGTAGTTTCCTCTGACATCAATACACTTGTTGTGGTGCTCCAACCACTTCATGAAGGCCCCCATAGAAGTCTTCTAAAGTGAAGGTGTCCAACACCCCCGTCACAGCCTTCTTCATCTTCAAAACGACTGCCCCCTCCTTCAGACTGGGGACACAAGCAAATGTCACAGAGAGCAAGCTTTAGACTGTAGGGAGACTGAAAAGGAAAATGGTGATACTCTTTTTCTGTCAAATAGTTGGTTACCTGGATGGAATTGTGGACAGATGCATTGTCCTGATGCAGGTACTCTGGTCTTTTGTGATGAATTCTCTTCTTAAGTCTACCTTCTGATTCCTGTTGTGAGGAGGTGTACATAAGCAGTTGTGACGTTCATGCCTTTCCCAAAACAATTATCTGTCGGTGAATGGAACAGTTACAAGGAAGAGCTGAAATCCAATCTTGATATCAACAACTTTTTTACTTCTTGCATATATTAATACATAACCATAGCTTATATAAAAACCAAAAGTCTTGCTTAAGGTCTCAGTGTTAAAACAGAAAGATTTCCTTTATTCTAAAAGCCATTTTTGTCTTTTAACTTTTTTTACTGTGTCAACCAGCCCAGTTTACTTAGCTGTAAGTAGGTACCACGGTGTGCACTTACTTCGCAGTACCCTATCAAGGTACTGTCTGTATAACCAAAGTACCACAACTTCACTGTAGCTATGACAGCCAGCTTGTCTGTGGCGTTGTTATGTCAGGCGTCCAATTGACTTTCTTTCATAAAATAATGTCACTCGTCACTCAATTATTTCTTCATTGGGACACCTCCTACTCCCCCCC
>NC_069000.1:47441503-47446966 GCF_001194135.2 Octopus bimaculoides
GGTGGGAAGAGAAGCAGGATATGGCGTCATGAGAGTGCTTCAAGAGAGGGGGGAATGAAGGGGGGAGGTGGTGGAGAGCAAAATGCATTAAATAATAGGGGGGGAGAAGAACAGAATTAAAGAACTGTAGAGAGAAACAATTAAAAACAACAACAATAACAGCAACAAGAACAATATTTGTTTCTAATTTAGGCAGGAGGTCAGAAATTTTGAGGGGAGGGGGAGTTAGCCGATTACACTGACATGCCTCCACACACACACACACATCTGGTTCTTTGTTTTATTGGCCCTGGAAGAATTTTATGGCTGACTCTCGATCGATTCTACTTATTTAATGCCTTGAGTACAACAACAACAACGACGACAACAAGTTGCAAGCAATAAGGATGCCGACAGTTGCTGCAATTATAAAGCTGTCAAAAATCTGTTTGTGTGTGTGTGTGTGTGTGTGTATACATCTGTCTATGTATTTATGTGTGTGTGTGTGTGTGAGAAAGTATGTACTTAGTTAAGTAGCAGAATATTTTACAGAATGAAATAGAATATAAGATAAGGTCACAGTGTTGTGTGAGTGGTGGTGGTGGTGGTGGTAGTGATGATGGTGATGATGACAATAGTGGTGGTGGAGCTCTACGTCACTTGCAAGTGGTGTTATCACCGCTCCCCCCCCCCCGATCCTCTTCTTTCTCCGTTGCAGAATGTGTTGTGAAAAGACTGTTTTGTTGGCAAGGTATTTCTGTCGAAGAAACAATGGAACTTTTGTATTAAATAGCAACAAAGGGAAGATATTTTACATGAAGGGTTAAACAGCTGTACTTATTGACTGATGAGTGATTGACTAATGATTGGTGACTGACTGATAAATTGACAGTGGATTGGCTGATGCTAGGTGATTTACATCTGACTGATTCATAAACAATTGGCTAACTGATGATTGATTAATTCATGATTTATAGTTGATTGTTGATTTATGACTGGTTGATTGATTGAGTGGTGATTAAAAAATGGTTGAGTAATTGATAACTGATTGAAGATTGATCAGGCTGATTTACTAACTGTACTGATTGTGTTGTTATTTAGCCCCTGGTCAATGTTAATCTAACAGATCTATGATTGAAAATGGTCCACACATGACCATCCTGTCTTGAATTCAGACATGGTGTTTAGCCCTAAGCCAGCCTTGATACAGCTGTGACCATCTCCTCTTCAATTCAGGATTCCACCACCTCCTCAACCATTTTGACAACAATAGCTATTATTTTTTAATTGAATTTAAAATTGGGATCCAGTAACCTATAGAACAATAACCCTCTGATGACATTATCTGCTACTGAATTAACATGATAGTGGTTGAGTATTCCAGAGACGTGTGTACCCTCAGCAGGGTTCTAAGGCAGAATCAGTATCACAAACACAGTGAATGTGGCAAGGCTTTTGTGAATTACCAGAATAATCCATTGAACAAGCTTCTGCATTCTCCCTCTACTCTAATTTTATTCATAAGATGTCGGTTGACCCAAGTAGTAGTAGTAGTAGTAGTAGTAGTAGTATGAGGCCATGCACTGTAACAGCGTGTCACTGCATCCACCATTCGTTAGTTCTTCCTTACAATTCCTGACGGATGATGCCTTTGTACCACTCTGGCGACAACCTTCCAACCCATGGGTCTGTTTTTGTGTAGCCCTTACTGGTGAGGGTTTTATGAGGTTGGAGTGCGAATCCTGCCTCTTCTAGTCCCCGTAGAGGAAACAGTGGGAAACCTGACTCATCCTGATATATGGTACACATCCTGATATATGGTACACTTCCTCTTGTTCCCACAAATCCTCTGCTAAAACAAACATTCACATGAACACCTACGTAAGTGCTCCACTCATTAATTTGGCAACCATTTTAAGTTGTAAATCTTTGTTGTCTGGAAGTGCTTTGTGTAGTCATTCGGGTCAAATTGCCAAATTATTGAGCAGAGCACCTACGCAGGCATTGATGTGGATTTGTGGGAACAAGAGGAAGCATTAGAGACTGCGTACCATTTATCAGGATGAGTCAGATTTCTTGTAATTTCTTTGTTGTCTTTTGTGAAAACCAGCCAAGTTCGCAGCTCAATTAACTTGGCTCTTAATTAGAAAAGAACCCGTCCAACCCAAGACAGCATGTAGGAGTGGATGTGAAATGAGGACAAGGATGATCTTTCATTCATACATGGTTTATCTTATGAAGGGGAGAGGGTTGGGTAACAGCTAGAGCATTTTGATCATAGGTGTGCCACATGATGGCACACCCAGGGTTAAACTACAACAACAACAAACTACTGCACTTAACATGCTAGAAATAGCAACTGAATCACACTCAAATCAACTATACTACATTCAGAAAGAAGCAACACATTGGTTGATCATGTAATCCTAGATGCACTTTGCTGAACCCAAACCAGTATGAAAAATGGATGTAAAATAACAATGTCATATATATATATATATATATATATATATATATATATGTATACACACACACATATTCATACATGTGTGTGTATAAATATACTGACGTACACATGCACCTATATATTTATGTGTGCATATGTGTATATATGTATGCATGTTTGTATGCATTTTCAGCTGCCTAGTGCAGATAAGTGAGTCTATTTGTTGCAAATTCAGTTAATCTTTCACAATAAACAAGTTGTTATCTACCACACACACCAGCTCCATAAATAAACTATTGTCTTAACAAACTCCAAGATGTGATGTATATTTAGCTTAAAACATGCTGAGTGTTCTCTTAATTACTGTGGCTTTGTTGAAGGTTGTTACACTGTCACAACAAACTCACTTCTCTTTCATTTTCATTCAGATCTGTCTTAATATTAAATGCTAGCCATGATGTTATTTGAAGTCAAGTGTTCTAATTAGGTGTGTTTAAAATAGTCTTAATGAGTATGTCTTAACCCATGATTGACAACGATCTCTCCAAGGCAATCAGGTCCATGGGAGTGTCTGAGTTTCTTATCAGGTAAGTAGTGCATGAAGACATTCAGTATTCCTCATACAAGATGAGAAAGGGCCAATTTTTATCACAAGCCATCAAGGACAAGAGGAAAGACCACACTACGAAGTTTTTGAACAAACTCAAGCATACTTTGGTTTTTCTCAGATGAGAAGAATTTCTGCCAGGATCAGATGGTGAACACAGAGAACAACTGTTGGCTTACTGTGTCCCCCAAAACATGTACCGAGAGGGATAAACATCAAACATCCAGTCAACATCATTGTGTTTGGAGTGATCACTAGTGATGGTGACGTTATGCCTCCATTCGACTTCTCACACAGCTTCAGACCCAACACGGAAGCCTACATCAAGTGCCTGGAGGAGGTAATGCTGCTCTGGGTCAAGAGGGTGGCTGCTGGAAGACTATGTCTGGCAACAGGATTCTGCACCATGCCAAACAAGCAGCAGAACCCAGTCATGGCTGTCAGACAATTTCTGCGACCACATCTGGTCACCTAACTCCCCAGACTGCAACCCTCTTGATTATTATGTGTGGGGTGCAGTTGAGTAAGAGACCAACAAAACTCCTTCTTACACCAAAGATGAAGGCAAGGATTATGGCAGCATTCACCAATTTAGACAAGGAGACTGCCCAGAAGAGTTGCAGGAGATTCCAAAGTCGTCTGGAGGCCAAGGTTGAAGCCAATGGCGATTTTATTGAATAAATTTACTCTTTAGTATTTCAAGATATTTTCATGTAATTTTGGTAAATATATCTGTTAAAATGAGATGTCAGTGATATTTTCATTTTTGCATAATTTAGACGACAATTTATTCACTGCACCCTGTATGTATGTATGTATACACACACACACACACACACACAAAGTGAGGGTTTCATTTGTTTATTTTGTTAGTTAATTAACTAATTGTCTATAACTCAACCAATTATTACTCTTTACTCTCTTTTACTTGTTTCAGTCATTTGACTGCAGCCATGCTGGAGCACCGCCTTTAGTTGAGCAAATCAATCCCAGGACTTATTCTTTGGAAGTTTGCCGAACCGCTAAGTTATGGGGACGTAAACACACCAGCATTGGTTGTCAAGCGATGTTGGGGAGTGACAAACACAGACACACATATATATCTGCATATACATATATACGACGGGCTTCTTTCAGTTTCCGTCTACCAAATCCATTCACAAGGCTTTGGTCGGCCCGAGACTATAGTAGAAGACACTTGCCCAAGGTGCCACGCAGTGGGACTGAACCCGGAACCATGTGGCTGGTAAGCAAGCTACTTACCAAACAGCCACTCCTGCGCCTATTAAAATTTAAAAAGAAACATCCGGATTTTCCAAAGCAACCAGTAAAACTGTCTCTTGGAAGTTACTGCTATTGACTGATTTAATTCACTGTAGCACTTTCAAGATCTTACTGTTTTGTGTATGTGAACATGCATTGTGTGTGTGTGTGTGCACGTGTTATCAATCTCTTTCTATTTTAACATGTTGAGTGTTTGTTTTTTGTTTAAGCATTTCACTTCCATCTCCTCTGTTTTCTCTGATTTATTATTATCAGCCTTAACATTGTTGTGGTGGTGGTGGTGGTTTGCTGTGTTCTTTTGTCACAAGTATTGAATTCGGTGGTGGTGGTGGGGGGGTTGTTATTGTAAAGCAGGTCTTGTCCCTTCATACCCCATCCCCCGTCTGTTTTAGTGTTTTTGTGTTTGCGAGTGACTTTCTGTTTAGTGCAAGTGTTAAAGGTGATGATGATGATGGTGGTGGTGGTGGTGGTGCCGGTGGCAGTTGTTTAAAGGTGGACAACAGAGTGAAGGCAGCAAGGAGCCGACCCCAATAGGGAGCTAACAATAAACAAATGGGTTTGAATGGAAAATTAAGGGACAGTGCAATGGTGCGGGAGACAAAAAATGGGTCACGTTTCCCACAGACCCTCTTTTCAGGTGTGTGTGTGTGTCCGACAATTGACTGGATCCTATCAGTTAAATGGCTCTGAAGAAGTTATAAATATATCACCCGAGCACACAGCTCTAAGTGCAATGATTCTTATGGCAGAAACAACTGTAAGCTAATGGAAATGACAACGTAATATCCTGTTAATATTATTTGGTATGATGCTCTGTATTTAAGACAAAATCATTAGCATGCTGGGCAAAATGCCTAGCAACATTCCGTCCATCTTCGTGTTCTAAGTTCAAATTCCACTGAGGTCAACTTTCATCCTTTCAGGGTCAATAAAGTAAATACTGGTTGAACACCCAAAATTGCTGGCCTTGTGCCAAAATTTGAAACCAGTCTTGTGCTCTGGATTCATTGAATGCTTCTATTCTAACAACTGGGGATTAGCACTGCCATTCCTCAGTGGAATCACAATGTGTGTGTGTGTGTGTGTGTGTGTGTATTTATAGACTGTCCTGAATAGGTTGCAAGTAGGGGGGGGGAATCAGGAGCAA
>NC_069000.1:47446976-47449153 GCF_001194135.2 Octopus bimaculoides
CTGTCCTGAATAGGTTGCAAGTAGGGGGGGGGAATCAGGAGCAATTTTAGGTTATGTAGAAGCATGACTTGACCTTTGGAGACATAATTGAATTATCTCTGTTCTACTGACCTCCATAGAACTCAAGTTCCACTGAAAATGGTGAACCATATCTAGCTGGGTTTGATTTAGATGTGAGGATGAATACAAGATGAGAGAGAGAGAGAGATTGTACGACAGAAACAGAGAAAGAGGGAAAGAGAGATGTTGATTATCCTAAGTTTATTCTCGGTCATGGACCCTCCAAGACCCTTTTATCTTAAGGTGACCACAGACATGAAATCTGCTTAAAACCAGCCAAAACCACATTTTTTTTTCTTTTTTTCTTTTCTTTGACTTGTTTCAGTGGAATGGAGACAAACTGTTATCAAATACATGAAACACCGAATATCTATATTGAGTGCTACTTTCTTTTGTTTGTTCATTCACTTGTGGCCATGCTGGAGCACTGCTTTGCAAGTTTTAGTTGAAAAAATTGCCCCCAGCAGTTATTTTAAGTCTGCTATTTTTCTGTCAGTATCTGGTGGCTGAACAGCTAAGCTACGAGGATATAAACAAACCAACACCAGTTGTCAAATGTTATGGATACAGACATGCACACACACACACACACACACACACACACACACACTGCAGAGTTACGGAACATAAACACACCGAAACCTCTCGTTAAGCAGTGGTGGGAGGATAATCACAGACATACACACACGTAAATATACACACGTATATATATATATATGTATACAACAGGCTTCTTTCAGTTTCCGTCAACCATATCCACTCATAAAGCTTTGGTCAGCCCAAGGCTATAAAAGAAGACACTTGCCCAAGGTGCCACACTGGGACTGAACCCTGAACTTTGTGGTTGGGAAGCAAGTTTCTTACCACACAGTCATGTCTGTGCCTGTGTGTGTGTGTATCCTGCCATTTGGCAGTGGTTGTTGGTTTGTTTACATCCCTGCAATCGTGTGGTTCAGTGGAAAGAAACCAAGGCTTGAAAATATGAACTGTTGATTTTATTCAATAAACTCCTTCAAGGGAATGCTCCAGTATGGCCACAGCCTAATACTGAAACAGGTAAAAGAATACACACACTTCCTCTTATTTTGTCTACACACACACTGTCAGATATCAACTTGTTAGCTGACAATATCTCCAGTGTTATCAGTTTCTAGGGCAACTATATATTTTTTTTTCAGTCCACATTATTTCCTCTTAACCCAAATGCTACAACTTACACTGGTCATTAACCCCTAAATCTACCCCCATAAATAACTCTACACCCAGTCCTTTGTTAACCCTGTATCCCCATGTTTGCTTCATGGCTACATGTGGATATCTAATGAAAGAACATGTTGGATTTAAAAGCTGAAGCTGAATTGTGTGTGTGGAGGGGGGGGATTGTCAATTGGATGAGTGGAGATAGAATTTAAGAATGACAGAACAATGGATCCTTAATGACAAGACTACAGTTTTGGTGTCAAGTAATAGACTTTTGGGTGCCATTGTAATCAATGGTCAAACAGAAAGTTTTAAGAGAATCTTTTGCCAGAAAATACAGATTGCTGTATCTTGTGAAGAACTTTCAAATCTTGGATAATTAATAACATCCAAGAACTGAAAGGCCGTGTTGATCTCTATAAAGCTAATTAGATTAGATCAATATCGATTTCTATAAAAGCCCCTTCCCCGCTATGAAACATTGTCAAAGACTTTGGTGATATTGGAGTTGTTGTGGAGTGTGACCCTCAGACATAGATGTACTGCCATTGTCTGTAAAGGTGGCAAAGCATTCGTTAGCGAAAGAACCTTTTGAAAATATTAACAGCAGCAAATTTGCTGCTTGAAAAGATTAAATGAAGTGTGCATGCCTGCATGCGTGTGCGCACATGTGCTCTGTGAGTATTTTGTGTTATTGTTGAGTGTCAGGATTAGGGAAGATTGAGGGGGTCAAGTGATAGTGGTGGTGAGGTGAAGGGTTTGACCAGGTAGAAAAAAAAATAGACAAACCAGGTGTGGAAGGGGACTGGAGCTGGTGTAGGAAGAATATGGGGTAAGCAAATATAGGGAAATAGAGATAAAGACAGAGGAGAGAGAGAGAGAGCATAAGAAAATGAGAAGCCGGGGGGGGGGGGGAA
>NC_069000.1:47449163-47458272 GCF_001194135.2 Octopus bimaculoides
GTTGTGTTATTCTCTAAAATCAAAAGATATCATGTGTGTCTACCCCCTCCCACACCACCATGGCAAACTTCATGCGAGATTAACTATAAAAAGGGGGGGGGGACACAAACGCACATACATACATACACCCGGATACAATGGCAGCAACAGTTGTCTTTAGAAATTGCAGTAAATCCAGATTTGTTGGTTTTATAGAACTATAGAAAGAAATGGAAACTAATATATATTTAGTGATCTGCATGAATGATTTTGTGTGTGTGTGTGTGTGTGCATATGAAAGGGAACAAGAATCAATAAATGAACCGTTTCATGATTTCTGAGGTGACTCCATTAAATAAACGCCACTCAACTGATTCCCTCCGCTGCTCGTTCAACCATGACCCACACCAATGTACAAACACTGGGGAAAATATCTACATTGATGATGGTCGTCGTTAAGTGAGGGTTAACATAATTAATAATATAAGGAGCAGTAAACCTTTTGATGCCAACCTGCCTGAGATTGTCCCTGGTTCTGTTTGAAAATGATCAAAAAAGAAAACCCACCCATCCAAACTTAATCCAGGTTCTCCTGCTGAATAGGAATGATTTTACTAAATCCTTCATTATTGCCAAAATTAATCGAAACCAAGACAATGATTTTCAACAGAAATATGGTAACAAAAGGGTTAAAACTTGTTCTTGCCCCCTTTAATAGTAACCCTTTGAGATTGCCTGTGCTCCGATGCAAATTAAAACATTTCACTAAAATTTCACTTATCTTCCACACCCCAGCTTAATAACATCAAAGCAATTATTACTAAATTCTTTGTTATTTTCAAATTTACTGGAAAGAAAGGCAGTGTCTTTCATTAGAAATGGGGTAATGAAAGGGTTAAACGGTTGGGTAGAAGACAGATGGATAGGGTTAACATAGGTGACATAAAACATTAAGTAGTTAACTAGAAGTTCTAAGAGTTAATATATTTGTGATCAAAGGATTAGGGGAAATATTACCTTACTTGGAAACAGGTGTGGATTGGTGACAGGAAGAGCATCCAGTCATAGAAAATTTACCTCAACCAATTATGACTGACTCATGCAAGCATGGAAAAGTGGATGTGAAAACAACGATTATGTATGTACATATGTATATTTATGTGTGTAAATATTTGTGTGTATATATATATATATAGTATAGATATATATATATGTATGTATGTATGTATGTATGTGTGTATGTTTAGTAGCTTCCTCTGTCTCCTAATTTTCACTGCTAAATCTTTGGCTGACCTGACAATATGGTAGAAAATATTTGTTCAAGGTTGTTATTACGATGATGTTGATGATGATAATGGTGATGTTTGGTTAAGAGAATTATTTCAAAGACATCTTGTTTATTTCTGTTAATAAAGAAGTTTTTTTGTGTTTTTTTTCTGCTAGCCCCAATGACTGAGGTCCTTGTTTCAATATTATCACCTCTAAAGAAAACCTACATTCACTCTCTCTTCTCCATAAAAACCATCCTTGTCTGTCTGTCTGTGTGTCTGTTTGGTTATTTATTTATTTATTGCTTTTTAAAACTGATCTTCTCTTCCTTAGTGTTGTTATCAAGATAAAGGGAGTCCCCACCACCACCACCACCACCACTCTCTTTCAACTTTTTCACTACTACTACTACTACACAGGACCAACCTTGTCTGTCTGTTTGTCTCTCTCTCTGTTTCTGTGTTTGACCTGAGCCAGTTAACATCCTTAACTATAGACAACATCATTTCCATTACCACCACCACCATCTCCCCCTCACAAGCACCCTTCCACCACCACCACCAACAACACCATCTCCTCTGTGAAATATATAAAGATATTTTTATTGTACACACACACACTACACCAGCTCCCTCATTCATTTGACCCCTATTCTCAGTGTGAATTAAGGAGGTCAAACTTGTTACTGCAGGTATTTAGGCTAGCCATAGAGTTATATACATACTGGTTATTATATACACACTAATAATTATATACACAAAAGTAATTATATACATTGTAGAGTTATTATATAGACAATAGCTATTTAACACACTGTGGCTTGCTGTGTTTAACTGCCTCACTGACAGATTATATATACTTGCACGCACACACACACACACACACACACACACACACACACACACACACAATGTATGTGTAATATTTGCAATGACCCCCCGCACTCCCAAGTTTTATCAGTCCCCTGATGTGGTGTTATGTCCTTGGTCAGCACCCACGATGGAGCAGGAGAAAGAAAGGTTGCCAATAGGGAGTAATTGTCAATCTTCCTTAAAAGCCATTTTGCCTTCTTGAACTTTACCCCTCCATCTTCTCTCCCCAGCCCCTCGGGGGTAGAATCCTCAGGTATCTCCTCCTCCATAGAAGCAACTTTCAGGTTGGATTCCCAGGCATGACCGAGAGACTCTCTGACGATCAAATGCTTGAGATGCTACATTACTGTGCCAGTACCTGCAACTCCAGCTTCCTGCTGACCATCACTTGTCAATACACCTCCAACACATAACTCCGCTTGATTCACTGATATTTCATTAACATCCAGAATTAGAAAAACACAAAATATTCCGTTACTGCCCTTGTGATAGAAAATTTGTTTTGCCAACATTCATGGCTGTTCCCTTTTTCAGACTAGAGAAAAGAGAACCCACAGCTGCCCCGTTTCAGCCACAACTGACATCATCTCACAAGAGACAGCTCTTCTTTTCTTCCAGATTTAACTTTTTGCTACACTTTTCCTTCTGCCATTTATCATCAATGAGCAAACCAGGTCTCTGTATATTTACCTCCAGCAGGGAAGAGGCGATGGGCTTCCTGTCTGCATCTCTAAAAGATACATCAGTAACATTCTGATCAGTTTTTTTGTTTTTTTTAAATTTTTTGCTTTTACCAGGAATATATTGCTCAACGATATCAAAATATCGTCATTGGTTTAAAGACCTCATTTCTATGCTTGCGTGGGTTGGATGCGGGTTTATTGAAGCAGACTTTCTATGACCAGATGCCCTTCCTTTCATCAGCTGACGCCTGTTTCCAAGCAAAATAACATTTCCCCATGATCAGACATATTTTTGCAGAAGATTGAAATTAAAAACACCGTTTAGATGACAGTCACACTCATTTACAACTATCATGCGATGTCAAGATAAGGACACACACACACACACACATGCACTTCTTTCAGTTTCCATCTACCAAATCCAATTTCAAGGCTTTGGTCGGCCCAAGGCTATAATAGAAAACAGTTGCCCAAGGGTTGCTGCTCTGTGGGACTGAATTCAGAAGCATTTGATTGAGAAAAATGCTTCTTACCACACAACCATGTTTATATATGAGGGGGGACCTAAAAGATTCTGGAGTTTTGCAATATTATTTTATTCACTTAGTTTTTTATGTTTACACTTTTATTGTCTTCAAAGTATTCTTTGTTTTGAAGCAATGCATTCGTCCAGACATGCTTTCCATTGTCGGAAGCATTGTCGGAAGAACTCTGGTAAAGTGTACACATGTATACTTTACACACAAATGTGTGTGTGTCTATACACACACACACACACACATATATATAAATGAGCACAAATAGTACATAAATAAAGCCCTCTCCACACAATCTGCACTTCCTCAACAGGAAGTAGAAGGGACATAACCTAAATACTTAAACATTCACTAACTTCCTGTTTTATTTCTTATCAACATTTTCTATAAATTTCACCTGAATCCTCTTTATTTGAAAACTAAATATGTTGTTGGTGCTGTTGTGCATATACATATAATCTTTCACCTTGCTTCTTAATGGAGTGATAACTTCTTCGCTCTTTAAATCTCATGAACCATCCTTGACTTGCCTTGAACTCCACATCTTTCACATCTGAATATTTTTTCTTCAGGTCCTCAAACAAAGACAATGAGTGTAGTGGGTGCTTTTGCGTGCCACTGGCACGAGGGCCAGTCAGGCTGTACTGGTAATGGCCACACTCAAATGGTGCCACTTTCTTTACGTGCCACCTGCACAGGAGCCAGTCCAGCGGCACTGGCAATGACTTCGCTCAAATATTTTTTTACGTGCCACCAGCACAAGTGCCAGTAAGGTGACGCTGGTAATGATCATGCTCGAACGGTGCTTTTTACATGCCACCGGCACAGAAGCCAGTCAGCTGCTTTGGCAACGATCACGCTTGGACGGTACTCTTAGCGCTCCACTAGCACGGATGCCAGTCATTGAATTTGATTTCGATGATGGTGATGATGATGATGATATATATGGGTGGAAGGGCATCCAGCTGTAAAAGCCTTGCCAAAACTGACCTCATAGCCTGTGCTTCTGCCATGTAGAAGGCACTAAGTCCACCTTGCTAAGTGGTTGGTGTTAGGAAGGGCATCCGGCTGTAAAAATCCTGCCAAAACAGTCACAGAAATCTGGTGCAGGCTTCTGCCTGGCTGCCTCTTGTGAAACCATTCCACCCATGCCAGCATGGAAGGCAGGTATTAAATGATGATGATGATGATGATGATGATAATGATATGCATATATACACACACATACACTTTACATAACAGCAGCTTGATTGTTATATAGTAGAAAGGAACTTTTGGCTTGTTGCACCCTTCTTTAATCCTATATGTATCCCATCAGGCCATTGTTCAACACTTTATATAAGTTAGTGAGGGTGGGGGAGGGAGGGAAGATCCATGGTCTTTGCAGGTCGTACACCCAAACCCGTCGTTAAACAGCAAGGAAAGGAGGACACATTACCTAGTGGAGTCCAAGATACACTTATATCTGAATAGAATGGACACAGGTAGAGCATCTTTGATTGACCTGAGACTAAACAACAGTAGGGACTTGTGTGAAGGCTGGGGTGATCCTTAAATGCCAGTCTTCCCCTACAGAAGGAGGGGCCTCCACTCTGACATTTTATCAAGGGTGTTCCAGAAGTTTTTGTAATTAGTGAGAAATGTCAATAAATCACTGACACACACATGCTAACACACACACACACAGACAAATACATACACACACACACACACACTAACATATACACACACACATGCTAATATCCACACACTAACACTAACATGCTCACAGTTTACTCTTTGCTTTTGTCACTCACGCATCTACATTAGACCGCATTGCTGATGGCGATGGTGCTGGTGCTGGTCGTCACATGTCCACTGATGATATTTTCTAAATGTTTAATAACAATGTGTATTGTGTCTTGATTTCTGCAGTGAGGAATTATTATTATTATTATTATTATTATTATCATTATATGAAAACTCACAGCTTATTTTGCAGGGTATGATGGAGTCCACAGCCAGCAGACTAAGGGGACACTTATTTTACTGGTGATGCTTCAAGAACCCTGCCAAGAATTCTTTCAGTTCCAAGCAATGCTGATTTTTGTAGGCGTTCTACCTTCGCATTTCCGCCAATCTTCTTCAGCCATGTTGGTAGTTGAGTGCTGATACTTCCAAAGTCCACCAATTACCTTTGCTATCACGTCTACTCTCCTCATTGACCACAACCTTCGTATTTCACATTCCAAAGCGTCGTAGCTGTTTTTATTTTTTCTTCTTCTTTCACATTGATCCTCTTGTCACTGGGACATGCTATGTCGATTACTACACACGTTCTGTCTTTTTCATTCACCACAACAATGTCCTGTTTCCTATGTCTGGTCAGGTGATTGCACTGGATTTGGCAATTCTCATTCTCAGTGACTCTTTCTGGGGTTTGCTCATACCACGTCTTTGCTCTTTGCAGGCCGTGATTCCCAGAGCTTCCAATGGATCGTTTGTGTCTGTATTGTGCCAATTTGAGGCATTCACTAATGAAATGTGTGAATGAAATATGGCATATACTCATTTTTGTTTTTACATTTCATTGTTTGTTTACATCTGACTTCTTGATACAAAGAATCAGTGCTGGCTTATAGAGTTCTATAGAATACCTGTAGAAAAAAAAATTTTAAAAAAAACATAACAAAATAATAAAGACGAGTGTTTTAGTGTTGGTTGTTAGTCACAACATTTTGGCTTGAAGAAGCTGGAAGATTGAATCGTTGAAATATTATGACTCTAACAACCATGAAGAAGACTCTAATCTTGATATATCAGAATATGATAATGACTATGATGATGATTATGATGATAATGTGTAAAAAGGTATGTGAAAAAGATCAAAGAGATTATAACGAGAAGTGGTGAGGTTTATGACAGACACAATAGAGAGACGGACTCAATTTTGCAGCTCACTGAAGCTTGGCACTCCATTAGAATTATTATTATTATTATTATTGAATCTGTCATTTATAAAAATGCTCCACAATATATTTGAGTTTGTGTAGGGATATGTGTGTGTAGGAGGGGGTTTCTTTTCATGTGTGTTGGCATGGATAAAGGCAGGTGTACTCGGGTGTGGTGTGTGTATTTAATGTGGAAGTTATCTATGTGAGTACCTGAAGGAAGGAAGGGGTATCCATGCATGAATGTCTGTAGGGAGGAGGGAGATGTGTGTGTGCGAGAGAGAGAGAGAGAGAGAGAGGAGAGCGAGTATGTAGTTATGTGTCAGCTTCTATAAAAACAAGGAAATATGCAAATACACACACACACACACACGCATGCACACTGACAAACACACACACACACACACACACTTGTCTCTCATTACAGGTTTCTGAAAGTTGATGTAAATTATATTTCTGTTGTTCACTCATTCCAGCTGATGTCAAGTCCCTAATTCCCTGTGTCCCCTAACAGGACACTGCCTCTACCCCTTCCCCCAACTGTTGTGTTCAAGACTTGGCAGAAACAGAAGGTATTTGAGCTCTAAACAATTACTAAACCCCTGTTTAAGGGTACCCTAACTCCACCCCGTGTACCCTCTCTACACACATTATCAAATCCTTCCGTCTTAAGAATAAGGAAAGTCACTTTGGTTAGTGTAGTCCTAGATGTACTAATATATCTAGAACTATATCTAAAATACTTGTCTCCTGTTAAGCTGTGTCCTCTCTTTGGGTTGTCTAACCACTACTACAATGGTCCCTGCTCTTCTGAATCTGTTACCTGTTCACCTAAGAGGAGGGACATTGCCCATAACAACTGAAGATATTCCAAGATTGATGTGGTGGTGTTCAGCTTGGCCAGCGAAGGTAGTGGTTAGTGACTGTGGGTTTTGTGGTTTAACCCATGGTCAGTCCTGATCCAACACACCTTACAATCAAAGGTGTTCCAGCTATGACCTCTTTACTTGGGCTAAGTGTACCTAGAACTACATTATCTGATGTGTTTTTCTTGCTGTTTAGCCCCAGATCAATGCTGATCTCACAGACTTATGATCTAAGATGTTCCAGCCTATCTTTTATCTATGCACAGTGTATATATATATATATATATATACTCCTTGGTTTTTTAAGCCTCATACTTGTTCTATCAGTCTCTTTTGCTGAACTGCTAAAATACAGGGATGTAAGCACATCAACACCAGGTCAAGTGATGGCAGAAGAGATAGACAAACTCAAAGACACACACACACACACACACACACACACACACACACACACACCCGTGTTGACCTACATGTATATTTGTGTCTGTGTTTGCCCCCCACCCCACCATCACTTGACAACCGATGTTGGTGTGTTTATGTCCCTGTAACTTAGCAGTTCAACAAAAGGGTACATTAGAACAAGTACCAGGCTTACAAAGAATAAGTCCTGAGGTTGATTTCTTTGACTGAAACCCTTTAAGACAGTGTGCTCCAGCATGGCCAGACACAAATGACTGAAATGTGTAAAAGAGTAAAAAAATAGAATATATATATGTTGATATGGTCATGTGGCGAGAATGGATGAGGATAGCTGTGTGAAAAAGTGCCACACCCTAGCGGTTGAGGGTACCTGTGGAAGAAGTAGACCCAGAAAGACCTGGGATGAAGTGGTGAAGCACAACCTTTGAACATTAGGCCTCACTGAGGCAATGACTAGTGACCGAGTCCTTTGGAAATATGCTGTGCTTGAGAAGACCCAGCAAGCCAAGTGAGACCATAACCCATGGTCTTTACCAGGGGTGTAGCCAGCCCACTTATGCGTACCTTTCCTTCATTGGACACTAAACTCTGCTTGCGAAGATCTGTTGAGGCTAGTGAAATTGAAATCAAATTCGATGACTGGCATCCGTACTAGTGGAGTGCTAAAAGCACCATCCGAGCGTGATTGTTGCCAGAGCAGCTGACTGGCTTCTGTGCCAGTGGTACGTAAAAAGCACCATTTGAATGTGATCGTTACCAGCGTCGCCTTACTGGCATTTGTCGGTGGTACGTGAAAAAATATTTGAGCGAGGTCGTTGCTAGTGCCACTGGACTGGCTTCTATGCAAGTGGCACGAAAAAAATTCCATTTGAGAGTGGCCGTTGCTAGTAGTCTGACTGGCCCTCGGGCCGGTGGCACGTAAAAGCACCCACTACACTCTCGGAGTGGTTGGCGTTAGGAAGGGCATCCAGCTGTAGAAACTCTACCAGATCAGATTGGAGCCTGGTGCAGCCATCTGGTTTGCCAGTCCTCAGTCAAATCGTCCAACCTGTGCCAGCATGGTAAAAACTGCATAGAAACCCTTCTGGTTTCAAATCTTGCTGAGGTCAACTTTGCCTTTTGCTCCTTATGGGTCAATTAAATAAAGTGCCAGTCGAGTCCTGAGTTCAGTGGAATTGACTACCCCCACACCTTCAAATTTTAGGCCATTCTACACACTTATTAAAGCATGTATGTATGTGTGTGTGTACATACACATATTTAACTGTAAAGCTACATAAGTGACTCAAGGTCAGAGAGTTTCTTGTGTTGCATTTAGCAAAGAGAGAGAGACAGACAGACAGACGGACACTGGAAATGTGAGGTTATGCCAGTATTTCATCCTGGGTCGTCGTGTTGTGATGTGGGCTGCAAGTTTATTAAAATATTAAAAATAAAAACCATCCAGTAGCAAATTGGCCTTCATGAAGATCTCCCCACAATGATAAAGAAAAGAAAGCTAAGATGGAATGGCATTTAACAATATCCATTGGCATGCCAAGACCATGTTCGAAA
>NC_069000.1:47458449-47459062 GCF_001194135.2 Octopus bimaculoides
ACAAGGAATGGATGGCTAAATTGTTAGCAGAGATCTGAGATCTGGTACACAAAGCTGTGACTCATTGAAGTGATTTGTGTACAGTGAGGCACAGCGACACTCCTGTGACACCATCAGGAGTTGCCAGTTCAAGCAGAGGAGTGTGTGTGTGTGTGTGATGTGTCTGCAATGTGTATAAATATATACCTGTGTGTGTGTACAAATATGCACACACAATGGACTTCTCGTTGTAAGGATGAACACCTGCTTTCTTTCAGTCTTTCAAGGATATTATATTCAATGGCAGTGTGTGTGTGTGTGTGTGTGTGTAATGTGTGTATGTGTGTAGGCTTATTTCCTGTCCCATAAAGGCCAGTAGATAGTGAGTATGCAATGACTGCCATAAACATCATCATCATCATCATCATCATCATCGTTTAACGTCCGCTTTCCATGCTAGTATGGGTTGGACGATTTGACTGAGGACTGGTGAAACCGGATGGCAACACCAGGCTCCAATCTAATTTGGCAGAGTTTCTACAGCTGGATGCCCTTCCTAACGCCAACCACTCAGAGAGTGTAGTGGGTGCTTTTAAGTGTCACCCGCAGGAAAACGGCCACGCTCGAAATGGTG
>NC_069000.1:47459557-47460957 GCF_001194135.2 Octopus bimaculoides
TATATTACAAACTGACAGCCTCAACAGATTGATCAATCTGAAGCTCAGTTAAAACAGGTCCACAGTAACATCAAACTCAAAACCATACTTGCAAAAACCTATTTAACTATTCAGGTTATGTCTGCACCTTTTATTTTCTTAAAATTATTCTCAAATAGAGAAAACTTTAAAAAAGCCTTTCAAACTTATTTTTATTTCCACATCTCATCTGCTACAAACTGGAGGTCAGTTTAAAATAATCTTTAAAAACCAGTAATTTTTTAATTTAATTTTGTTTTTATTAATACTTCTCTATTAAGACCACAGGTTACTTCAGTCAACAGGGCACTGTAAACTGTTGTAACCAGGAAAAGTTTGAAGTTTTGTCAGGCTCAGCACAAATTCCTAACCAAATCCCATTATTTCATTAACTCCAACAACCATCTCATATTTTGATAGAAATATCTTTTAACTTACGATTTGAAAATGGTGAAGAGCAGGGATTTTTTTTTTCTTCTATGGAAAATATTTTTATGAAAAGACACTATTGGATCAATTGGAATCCTCGTTGTAAGAACCAACAGAATGCCCGTTGCATAATTCATAAGCTTCTCCATGGTCTCCCTATCTTCAGACATTTTCACGTTAAAAAAAAAATATATATTTTCTAAAAATTTTTTTTTCCTCTTCAGGAACTGAATTTTGCTCCGTCCACATCAGAGCCCAGACATTTGCCTGCAATAATGGGAGTGTGATGTTCATTGAAAAGTTAAATGCCTTAATGGACAGTGATTGGAAATGTCTTCACGATCTCAAGTTTTATTGCAATAAATACCGAAAGTGTAACATGCCACGTTCTTGTCAGAATGCATCAATAGATGCCAGAATACTTTATGGCTGCATTCCAGGTATGTCTCTCTCTCTCTCTCTCTCTCTTTCTGTCACTTGCTCCATGTCACTGTCTCTTTATCTTTCTTTCCCTCTCTTTGTCTATTTGTGAGTGTGTGTGTTTTTGCTGTCACTTTCTCTCACACATTCATTTCTATGTTAACACACACACACACACACACACACATTCATCTGAATTCTGAGACTGTCGTAGATCCTGTAGTATTGAAAACTGTGGATATCAAGAATACAACAATTTTGAAGTGTCATATGCTTAGCAGGTTAGACACATAATTCATTAAGATTCATTAAGATTCATTAAGATTCATGACATTTAAATCCCAATGAAACCAGCCTCTGATCTTCACCATTCCAGGTTCAAACCCACTGCACAATGCTTTAGCTAGTGTCTTCTGTAGCCATAGGTTAACTCTCATAGGTGGAATTTGGTAGACGGAAACCATTGCATGTACACATGTGTATATGTATATATATATATATATATATATATATATATATATATATATATATAT
>NC_069000.1:47461880-47466459 GCF_001194135.2 Octopus bimaculoides
ATATATATATATATATATATATATATATATATATATATATATATATATACATATACTTACATATACATATATATATATACACACACACACTTATTTATACATATATATATATATACACACACACACACATATGTACACATATAAACATACATATATGAAGAATAATACTTAAGATTTCGTAAATAGTATTAATTAACATTTCTCCAAATAACATGCCTATAAAATACTTACATTAATAGACTTACTGATACACTATAGAGACGAACCACCTGTTGTCCGGAATGGAATTGACCAAAGTCCAACCATGAATATAATTGGTCAGTCCCATTACGGACAACAGGTGGTTGGGTGGCTTTTAAGCTAGCTCCCATGAAGGTCTCTTCATTGGGCCTTGGGCCCAACAATGACACTTCATGCTTTGAATGCATATTAAATTTTGTTAAACTACAAAATATTTTCCAAGCAAAGAACAATTTTCATCAAAACAATGATATAATTTGTCAACTTGGAACTTATTGCAAAGCTGCATAATAAACCACAGTACCACCACCATCGCCACCACATCTGTTATACACACACCATTCAGACTTCTGACACCACCGCCATCAATACCTTTCACTTCACCACTTTGCCCTCCATTACCATCACCACTGTCTTTCACATCACTTACTCTCACTTCATCTCTCACCTCCTCAGCTGACTTCTAGTAGTATGTATGTCTCCTGACAGTGAACACATCTTTCACTGAACGTTCATTCATGTACAGTAACAGCAGACATGCCTTTGAACACTGAACTTGTCTTCTGATGGTGAACATTATCTTTTGTTAATGAACTTCCAAAAGATATGAATTCATTTTCATGTATTACTTATTTATGAAAGATAAAATATTGTGTCACAATTAACAGAGAGTTAGTGATATGTTTTAAAATTCATGTCATCTCATTTGTTTCTTTCTATAATTTCCTTTCTTCTTTTAATTTTTGCTTTTGCTTTTTTCATTTGGTAGATGTTAAGAGTGAAAAAGAACATGTCTGTTCAGGCAAGACAAATTCCAGAGATTTAGAAGACCAAATCTTCCTTGTTACACCACCTAATATGAAAACTACTACAAGATGTAATTGGAGGTTGAAGACTCTCACCAATGGAGTATTGATACTGTATGTCCTCAATGCCTCTGACACCAGTCTTTTAACAATTCATCATCTTAATTCTAATAAACAAAAACAGTTACATCGAGCTTTTGTCATCAATGTCACAGCAAATGAAGCAATAGACCTAACTATCAATCCTATGTCACCGACTTGGTTAGTAGCAAAATGTAAGTGCACTTTGTCCTAATATCTTTAAAACTGACCTGGTTACTGTTACTTTGTCCTAATATTTTGGAAACTGATTGAGTCACTGTTTGGTTCCAATTGAGCAGACATGATGAAGCAGTGACCATCCCCTTTTTTAAGGACTCGTCCATATTGGAATACATTATCTAATGTAACCTAGGTGGTAGTTGCTCATATCAAGGGTGCCTCACTGTATGTTTAGAGGGGTTGTGACTTCTTAGAAATGAAATGTTTGAACCAGTTATGATATTTATAGTTGAAACCTGTTTTCAAAAGAAATCTTTGTTGGGATTACAATGTAAGAAAGGAGGACATTCTGTTATCAGTGAATAGAAACATGACTGATGATGTAGCAAGGTCCAATAGAATTCCATTCTAGAAGTCCTCACCTTCTTTAGTAATTCAACGTGGACAGCCACAGTCAACACAAATGTTTATATATATAGGAGGTCAGTGTCTTATGAGGTGGGCCCTATCTGAGCAGGACCAGACCAAACATGTTCCAGCCATGAACATTTCATTTATTCCCCTTTTTGTACACCAAGAACAACATTGTCTCAAGTCCTTCTTGTTTTCAGATACTAAGAGAATTTAGTTGTTATTTCTAGCAAGTCAAATGGCAGCATAGAGACTTACTTGTTTAAGATGCAGGGAAGTCACAGAGTGATGTGGTTGTGGCCAGAAAAAATTATATAGAAGGTGGGAGGGAGCGGCTTTAGGTGACTGTGAAGTATCAACAGAGGTGGTTGTATTGGTTGAATTGCTGCCTGTTCAGCCCGAGGTCATTTCTTATCCAGCAGAAACAAGATCAAAAATGTAGATCCTCAATTTCATGTTATATATATATATCTGGCAATAACGTCAAAGTGGTTGGGTGGCCTTCATCCTCTACTAGGGGATGGAAATATAACATCTGACTGATATGGCCTTTGATCTTATTGTTATTGTTTAACCCTAGGCTAGCCCCAATTCCCTGATGAATAAATAATGAGAAATTTGAATTTGAAAAATTGAAATTTTGGGAAAAGACCTAAAGGTTAACATTGCAAAGATCAAGATACCAGTAATTGGTTGAGATCCTCTTGACCCAGAGCTTCTAGCATTAAGAAATTACTGTCACTGTTCATACAGTTGGCCGCATGTCAGGGGTAGTGTGACTGAGGGTAGACTATAGGGGTCAGTGTAACAATAGGGATTGACAGACAAGATGCAGTCTAGCAATAGGTGTATCCTGATAACTGGCACAAGGCTGTCTTGGTAACACTGGATTGCACAAGAACTTGTATAACCATACATTGGTGCCTATCAGAATCATCTGCCGTCTTTTATCCCCTGCAACTATTCACCCTCAACATATAAAACCATCCAGTCACATACTAACAACTGTTTGATGCCAACCAACTTGCAGACTGCCTTTGGTTTTGGTTTCTTTAAACTCCATTTTGTTCTAATTTCAGTGATTCATCAGAGTGTGAAGGATGTCAGCCTTCAAGATTTTATTTCCTGTCCAGTTTCTGACAAACCTAAAAAAGTTAGAAGCCTTGCAGAAATTTGTCTTGCAACTTTAGCAGGTATGATGACCAATTTCTTGGCAAATGGAGCACTCAATACCTCCACAACAGATATTAAAAACTTTTTAAATGCATTCTCATATTTATATTTGTTCCTATTTTGAATCTTCTGTCAGTCCATTCCATCAAAGAATTGTATAATTCCTCATGATCTGATGTAATGGTACCATGTAGAAAGCACCAGTTGACTTGTAAAGGGATTGGCAGTTGGAAGGGCTTCTGGCTGTAGAAACCATGCCAAAACAGACAACTGGGACCTGGTGCAGCTCTCTGGTCATGCCAGCTCCTGTCAAACCGTCCAACCCATGCCAGCATGGAAAATGGATGTTAAATGATGAGGATGATGTGAAATAGAATGGTAGAATGGCAATGTAGCCAGGAGAGAGTAGAGAGAAGATGTGAAAAAAACTAGGCAGAAGTTGAATGGAAGTGAAATGGGGTGGATGGGAAGGGCATTGAAGAAGAGAAGCACATGGTACTGGAGTGATTGGGAATTGTGGGGGGAATGAAGACAGAAAGTGAGCTAACTTAAAATGAAGCATCTTGCTGAAGAAATGACCCCACAACCATCTGAGCTTCTGATAGCAATGGTAAGGTTTGAACTTAGCACCACAGAAAAACATTAACATGTGTGGGCTACATCTGCCTGGGGTACCTATTTACAGCCAGGTGGACTGGTAAAGATATGAGATCACTGAGGTGACCCTTGATTGTCTACTTCTTTACTTACCTGGCCAGCTGGAGCTTTCTGTGTGTGTTGCTAATAATTACTTGTATATCAAGCTTATCATCATCATCATCATCATCATAATCATCTTTGCTGTATTGAGATATTTGTTAACATTCAAAATATCCCCCCTCCACCATCACCACTACCCCTGCTACTTCATGCTGAAGCACCAATTTGACATATTTTCTATAATTAGCCCTAATTAATAATCTAGAACCAGCCAGTTAATTGCCGGTGCTAATGATAATCATTGCTGGTTGTCATTTCTCTTGGAAGAAATATAAAGGAATAGGATGGGGCATGCCTGTGCACTCACTGTTATAGCCCCATGGTGGGACTGGTGTGATGACAAAAGCATCCAGTTATAATATATATAAAGGAGTAGGATGGCGGTGGGGAGGTATGCGTGTGTGTGTTGTGTGTGTGTAATAATAGAGGTTCAAACAAATCTCACTTTCAGCTCTTCATCAAGCGCATGGCTAACAAGAACCTATAAAAATAGAACAGAGAAGAGGAGACTGGTGAGAGAATAGATGTTTGTTCCATTCGTTTAGAACCGTTTCATAATCTTATTAGTTATAGAGTAGATGTTACATCAACATTTACAGACATAAAATATACATATAAACATATATATGCCCGTGTACCCCCCCCCCTATGATGGACTCTCCCGTTGTTAGACAATGTATGAGGGTTCAACAATTTCTTACCAAACAACCACACAGATCGTTTGTTTATAGGGATCAAATGTTTGTGTAGACATAAGCTCACTCCCTCCATCAGAGCAACGTGAAATGAAGTACTTTGCTCAAGAACACAATGCAATGCCTGGTCTGGGAATTGAACCCACGGTCTTGCATTTGTGTGTGCAACACCCTAACCGCTAAGCCATGCACCTGTGTACATCCATATATATATATATATATATATATATATAT
>NC_069000.1:47466469-47471572 GCF_001194135.2 Octopus bimaculoides
TATATATATATATATATATATATATATATATGTAATAAAAAGTAACAACAAAAGAATGAGACCTCCATATTAGATAAACAGGGGATTATTTATATATGTTACAATTTAGAACAAGTAGTAAAAAGTTGTCATTATAGCAGTCGGAGTTTCAAATGTCGGAGCAAAGAGCTACAATGCATTCTCGTTGGCTATTAATGGCAAGAGACGCTATGAAAGAAAACCGTTGAATAAAAGAGTTATTCTAATAGGTAGGAAAAGTAAAAAAAGAAAAATGATAAAAAATACATGCAACCATATTCTCACAATACATAAACCTCCAGCGTTCACATGCACATGCGTACATGCACATACAAACATGCATGTACGTAGTCATACATACACACATTTCTCTTATATAAAATAAATAAATTATGTGTGTTTGTGTAAACCATCTAGGAATCCATAAGTCAGGAAGCAGCTCTATAATATAAATGTTAACAATATCACTTTATGCACATTTCTTGTTTAAACACCAGAAGCTGCAGTTTTTGTCCAGAGAAAATCCCTTTAAAAATGTACAGAGTTAGAAAACAAGTCTTTAAAGGAAATTTTCTTGGATGCAAAACTGCAGTTTTACGTTAATCTATTCTCTCTTATTTCAACCCCTCATCCCCTTATCCGAACCATGGACATACATACCCCTACACACACACATGCTGACATGTATATTCTGAGTGACCTTTGCCATCAATTTTTCTATTTTCAGGCTATAAAATCGCTGTAATTGTGTTATGTTGTGCTGTCCTCATCTTGTTGGCCATCTTGTCAATAATAATCCATTGGTGAGTCCAGTTTTTATTGTATCCCATGGCTGCCACCCTGCAATCTATCCTAGAAAAGGTTGTCTTTGATACAGACAATTGTGAAACCACATTAAACCAGTTTTTCTACCCACTCTTGGAGATGATATGGGTGACAAGTGTTGGAGAGTCTTAGAATATGATGGGAGAGCAAATACCTTGATCATAGTTTCATCATAGAAATAGGAGGAGGATCATATTTATGACCCTACAACTATGAAGTGTCATATTTATGTCTTAGAAATTACGAAAGTCATACTTATGACTATGAGGTGTCATATCAAGACTGTAGGACTATGGGGTGGATGTCTTTTATGAGTTAAGAAGTATTCAGGAGGTGGGAACCATGCAGTGATGTTAGAATATACAAGGGGTTTATTCTGTGGCATGGAACTCTAGAAAAAGGCCAGTCTATGACCTTTGAACTCTGCTGGTCAACTTTTGTGGATTTCAGCTCTGCTGAAGCAGGAAGCAAGTTATTCTCTAATTATTAAATTAAATGTAATATCAATTAATTGTTTCTCTTCTGTAGTAAATCCTGAACTGTATTTAGATTTGCAGAGAGATGGGCTTCACCAAGTCTAAAAATGCCTCCAAGGAGGTCCCTTCTGTACCAATAATGTAACTCTTCCAACACTGTCAGGAGTTGAGGGTCCCTGGCCTGGCAGCATTAGTTCTATCTGCTCAGTCCACATTATGTAAGCAACCCAGTGCCACACACTCCTGATCATTCACCTAATTCCTTCAGTGTACGACTGACATGTGTACTGAAGGAATGAGCACAACAAACTCACTGCTCAACAAATTTGTTGCCAAACACACTCATTACTCAACATATTCAGTGCTCAAGGCAACTGCTACTCAAATATGGCTCAATACATTCACACACAGCTCACCACAGTCAATGGACTTGCTGCACAATGCAGTTGTTACTCTTACACCATTAGTGTTCAACACACTCCCACACAATACACTTCCTACTCAACACTTTAGCTCTAATGCATTTGCTGCTCAAAACAGCCGATGCTTGTTCAGTGCACTCACTGTTTATCATAAGCACATTCAATAATGTATTTCTAGATATACTAGAACTACATTATTCAGTGTGTCCTTTCCTTTTTTTAAAACCTTCCCATGTAATCTAAGGGAAATTTGGTTGCAATTTCTTGCAGGTCTAAGGGGCTGCTTAGAAGCTCCATCTTTGGTTGGCACTGGCTGGTTGTATAGAATAATATTACACTGCACACTTAGAGGTGATTGTTGTAGAGGCTGTTGTAAGTTAGTGGTAGTTGTGACATCAGTGGTGGTGATTGCAGCGTTGGTGTAAAGAGGATGATGCTGGGACGGTTGATGTTGCTACCCCTACTGCCACCACCTCTGCAGCAGTAAAATATCCTGCTTCCCCCACACCATCATCTGGTTTCTTCTTCTCTTCCTCCAGTTACTGTAAGAAAATCAAGTCTACACAAAGATCTCGAGACATGACAGGGAATCGGCCAACATCAACTGTGATTCCATATCAGACGACCCTGATTAATGGCTCCAAGAAGAACAAGTAAGTGGAGGTTGACATTGTTACAAGTAGTTGCTGGGGGTTGGGGACAACCCTTCTTGAAACTACCTTATTGTGTACATTGGAACTTAATGGGGACATTAACAAAGAGATATTTGTGTGTGTATTTATTTACATGAACACAGGGACTGGCAAAGTTGTGAGTTCTAGAAGTTCCCTTGATAGCCATGTGGCTTTTGATGGAGTTCGAGTGCTTGGCACTTTGGGGCAAATCTTCTAATACATCTATCTCCTGAATGAATTCAGAAGATGGAAACTATACACAGTCTGTCATGTGTGTGTGTGTGTGTGTGTGTGTGTGTGTTTGGAGACCCTTGTTGTGATTTCATTCAATGTTTATCAATGAGTGTCACCATCACATAAGCAATGTTCTTCATTTTCAATCTTCCATGGAAACCTGTCTGGCCATGAAGGAAATATCACAAGGGAAGGTTAGGGGACAAGAACAGCATCAGTGAATTCTGTTTGACCCATGGCAAAGTCGATATCAAAACGATGGTGAATTATCTATTTCATTAGCTAATTATTTATTTCTTTGTCTAATTATATATTTTTTGCTTTGCTTTCTAGGTTAAATCAATTAAACCACAACGTGTCATCACCCAATCATTTCAGAAAAGACAAACACCTGTACGACCACTTAAACCGTTACGACTCATCCTATGCTGTGCGATTTGACCCCAACAAGTCAAAGCAGAACTGGAAAAGATCTTATGATGATTCTGACTCCGATTCGACCTATGCCACTGTTGGCGAGAACTCGTAGAAACTATCAAATACAAATTCTTTAAAACTTGCTTTGCTGCATTCTGTTTGTTAATCAAGATTCAGGTGTCTCGTCAGTGGAGTTTTATATTTATTAGGTCTCTGCTCCTCACCAAACTCTGCCATCATTCTGTGATTAATGATAATGTTCCAGAATTCCATTTAAATATCTTTCTGACACACCATTCAAATGGCCATTGTTATTCTTGTTGTTACTGCTGTTGTTGGCGTCAAGGCAGCAGACTGGCAGAATCGTTAAGAGGCTGGGCGAAATGCTTAGCAGTATTTCGTCTGCTGCTACGATCTGAGTTCAAATTCTACAAAGGTCGACTTTGCCTTTCATCCTTTTGGAATCAATGAAATAAGTACCAGTTACGCACTGGGTTCAATGTAATTGACACATCCCATCCCCTGATATTTCTGACCTTCTGCCAAAATTTGAAATCATTATTACTATTAATAAGGTGGTGAGCTGACAATCATTAGCACACTGGACAAAACACTTAGCAGTATTTCACCTGTCGCTACGTTCTGAGTTCATATTCCGCTGAGGTTGACTTTGCCTTTCATCCGTTGGGGGGGGGGGAGGTCGATGAAATAAGTACCAGTTACATACTAGGGTCGATGTAATTGACTAGCCCCCTTCCCCCAAATTTCAGGTCTTGTGCCTAGAGTGGAAAAGATTATCATTATCATTATTATTATTGAAAGCCTTGCACTGCTAGAGTTGGTGCAGCTACCTCACCAAGGTCTCATGAAGGTTGTGCAGCGTCAGAGAAACTGTTATGAAGACTTCAATGGGTTTAGTGAATGTTGTCAACTTTGGCACTTCTCCCAGAATCTTGGAACATTTTTACATTTATTTGTTTTTTGTTGGTTTTTGTTTTTCTCTCTCTCTTTAAACATTCCTTTTTAATTTCCAGAAGGCCAATGGAAGCCAACTCCCATGATGAAGGGTTCAAACCCCAGATAGGGAACTGTATCAAACCCATTAGTTTTAATCTTTTTTTGTTATTGTTGTTGTTGTTATTATTATAATTATTATTATTAGGGCAGTGGATTTGCAGAATCAGTGAAGCATCAGGAAAAATTCTTTGTGCTATTTTTTCCTATTCATCACATTCTGAGTTCAAAACCCACCAATATCAATTCCGCTTATCATCCTCCCAAGTGTCAATAGAGTAAGGTACCAGTCACATACTAGGGTCAGTATAATGTAATCCTAGACACACTATACCTGAAACTGCATCCTTCCAGAAGTGTGTGTGTGTAGGGGGAAAGGGGTTATTAAGATATACCAGTCATATATTGGGGAAAGGGAGAGTCAATATAATTGACCAACAGTTCTTGGTACAATTAAAAATTGGTTTCATAAATATTCTGGTGTAGTGTTGGTTCCTTCAGCTGGAAACCAACAACACAGCCTTTAGCTGGTTGATCAAATTGCTAAAGATAGCAGCCAAACACCCTATTGTCAAAAAGAAAAAAAGAATAAGTCTGAGGATACACGGCGTTTGTGAAATGAAAGATGGGATAGTCATAGTTGGAATGTCTTGGGAAAGGAATGACCTACAGCAAATAATCATGCAAAAGTCTTGACAGAAATGGCCAACCGAGTCGAGACCAGAACCATGTAAAAACTTCTTACAGAAGCTGCACATCACATTCCTCTTCATCTCTACTTCTTCTTCTCTTCCTCTTTATTCTTTCATACTTCTTTTTTACCTTCTCCTCCTCCTCCTTCATCAATTACATTGCTTCTCTCTTTCTTTCTCTCTACAAAAACCATTTAACATTCAAAGACTGGTGCTGCCATCTGCCCTATCTCCATTATTTTTCTTTCTCCCTTAAAGAAAGGCATGACCACCACAACTCCTACTTGCTGCCATCATTCACATCTAATTAACAAGTAATATAATTGCCATC
>NC_069000.1:47471679-47472612 GCF_001194135.2 Octopus bimaculoides
ACACCAACCATATGTTTGTGTTCCTCATGCTGTCTGGCAAGGTGCCAGTTTCTGTAGCAATGATTGCAGTGAGGTGTTTAGTGAGTTGCAGAGATCCTAAATTATTACTGGTACATATTTTTACTGCCTTCACCCCCAGACATTAGAAGTGAAGCAGATGTTGGTGTGATTTGAACTCAGAATCAAAAATGAAGCAGTGACCCAGATATTGTATGAAATATTGGGGTCAGCCCATTATCATATTCATCTTGATACAATATGAAGATTAAAGGCCACTATATACACACACACACACACACACACACACACATTATGGCTGCTGCTTTCAGAGCAAAGATGTACAAAAGAGGACTGGATCATATTGATTTCATGTCAACAGGGTCTGACTTGATCAATACAAGACAAACAGAAATGGCTGAAATGGCTTAATTCGGTTTAAGATTTGGTACGGCCAAGCCACAGTTCTTCCTTACTTTTTTTTTTCTCCTCAAAGACAGCATTTTTGGAGCAGGAGACAGGCTGATGAATGGTCTGGAGCCAAACTTCATAATTGGAAGCTTTAGCAGAGCACTGGCAATCGTTATATACACACACACACACACACATACCTACACGTATATATGAGGTGAGGGAAAACAGTAAAAGGAATCAGTTGTTATGAAGAAGGGGGAGGAGACTTTGTTGCTGTGGAGATGTGATGCTGTCAATGGATGATGACCATTGGATAAAGAAACAGCAAGAGATGCAAGTGGGAGGAAGGCTTGGGCAGAAGTGGTGAGGGATGGTGTCAGGAGGACAGAGCACATCATAAAGATGAGAGAGGGAGAGCAATTTGTGGTGAGATGGGGTGTGGGAGAACACCTGTCCAACCCATATGAACAGACAGAAACAGTTTTATATAAAAATTATGATCACACACACACACACACACAC
>NC_069000.1:47472700-47474624 GCF_001194135.2 Octopus bimaculoides
CACACACACACACACACACTCATTTACTGGTTTCAATCTTTGGGTTGTGGCTATGCTGGGGCACTGCCTGGAAGTGTCAATTATTTTATCAGTGTCTTTTTGTCAAATCCCTAAGTTATAGTGATGTAAATGAACCAACACCAGCTGTCAAGAAACACACACACACACACCTATGCCAGTGCCACCTGACTGGCACCCGTGCCAGTGGGATATAAAAAGCATCAGGTGCAGCCTCCTGGCTTGCCAGTCCAGTCAAACCATCCAACCCATGCCAGCATAGAAAGCAGATGCTAAATGATGATGACGATCTGTTTCTGTTTGTGGTAGAAAACCTTCCACGGCACATATGTTGTCTGGAATGGAGGAAAACAGGCAGGTTCCTTATCTTCCCCAATATTCAGTCTCAATCAACGATTTGGTCAGAGTCATCCACATCAAAGGAGAATTGTTGTTCCCAAGCTTCACAATAATAATTTCTGTTTGCTGAAGGTGTGAGAGAAGCAAACAGGAAGCTGTGACATTCATGTCCTTCCCATAAGTGATACAAATGAAGGTTGGGGGAGATAACACACTATTTGCTGTTATAAATATTCGTTTTACTTCTTTTTTGATCCTCATCCTTCCTAAAATTCTATTATTTGTTTTCAGTATTCAAATATTTAAAATGGGTCAGAAATAAAAGACATTTCTGGTTTTTTTTCCAAAAATATATGGAGTCTTGTTTTTATTGTTGATGTTATGATTGATTTCAAGTGGGACTGGCCTTGTTTGAGGGGTTTGTGTATCTTGAGAGAGGGAGCTAATTAAGAAGGACAAAGATCAATGTGGCAGTGGTAGAAAGAAGAGAGAGAGAGAGAGGGGGGACATAGTGGAAGATGGTCACAGATGTGGCACTGGAATGGTCTTATTTGTTACAAGTGAATCTGGCAACTATTCCAACTGTTGTCCACTCAACTAAGAAGTTGAGAGTGGTACCCAACTCATCCAGGTATTTGTCAGGGAAATTTGAGTGAACAAGATAAAAAAACTGAGAAAATAAAATCAATTTTGAATTACAAGCAAAGAATTCTTGAGATTTCTGTGTGACTTTTTCATTTTAACACCAGAAAATATTTCAGCTTTAATTACCTGCCGAATTGACGACTTTTCACTGAGTATCTAATGACCATCTCAAACATATTAAAATACAGATCCCATTTCGGAGACAGTGGTCCTGTTGTTGTTGTTGTTGGGTACACAAACCCCATCTACCCATAGACATCCCAGACAGCCTCCAAAAGGAAACTGTTCTACTAAGTCATAAAGATTCACTCACCAATTCTCTACAACCCCAAGTTCACAGATACACAGACTCTTTCTCACCATTTCTATAACTACTGTTGTTTTCCTAACTTAGCTGTGTAACCCAGAACGCCATCGAAGCTTATCTCATCTCTATTAAAAATAACAAAGCTTTCCTCCATCAACAATTCAGCCAGAAACACGAGAGAGAGAGAGAGAGAGAGAGAGAGCTGGAGGCAGTTTAATCCGCTTTGATGTTTCACTGGTATTTAGTCAATTGATGTGGAATATACATTAGTTCATATGTAAACGAGTTAGTTTACATAATGTATGTTAATTTGATAATTGTGAATAAATTATTGATCAAACAATAGTTTGAAAACTAAAACATTCAACATACAACAAAAATTTATTCACACACTCACATATACAGTGTACTGTTCTGTTATTGTTGGGATCAACCAAAAACGGGTGTGTGTGTGAAGAGGTAAATTTACAAGTGGATAGGAACAACACCAAAGTTATTTTGTGTTCTTTGCTACATTGGTTTCTATTAACCCATTTATTCTATCCGAAGAATTATTATTCATTAAGATAGAAGAAATACATATAATTAAATATATATATATATATATATATATAT
>NC_069000.1:47475252-47477081 GCF_001194135.2 Octopus bimaculoides
ATATATATATATATATATATATATATATATATATATAACACTAAATATAGCTATGAAAATGTGAAGGAAAAAGAAATATTTTCAGAATAACAATATGTATGTATTTGCATATTCTGATGCAATATTTTTTTGTTTTTGTTTTACATTTTCATAGGATTTCCTTTGTGTTTGGCACTGAATCCATCATCAAAATTCCTAAATTTGTTGTTGATTCTTTGTAGTAAGACAGGGACGGTGGCATTGATGAAGGCATTAAAGCCACAATATGAATTTTTGAGTGATAGATTCATAACTGTGTGTGTGTGTGTTTAGGGTAGCATTGACTTCTGCTCTGAGAAGCTTCCAAATTTCTCTCGGCTCGTGCCTTAGAATAATAATAATAGAAAAAAAAGGCAGGCATGGTTGTGTGGTAAGCAGCTTGATTTCCAACCACATGGTTCTGGGATCAGTCCTGCTATGTAGCACCTTGGGCAAATGCCTTTACTATGACCTTGGACCAACCAAAGCCTTGTGAATGGATTTGGCAGACAGAAACTGAAAGAAGCTTCGCATATGTATGTGTGTGTGTCTTTGTGTCCATCGTTGTCCCCCCCCCCACCTCCACCAGGTGTTGGTGTGTTTATGTTCTTGTAACTTAGCAGTTCAGCAAAAGGCACCAATAGCTTTAAATAATAAGTAGTGGGGGAGGGGGTTGATTCATTTGACTAAAAATTCCTTAAGGTAGTGCCCCAGCATGGCCACAATAATGACTGAAACAGGTAAAAGCTAACTAATGAGGTAATGTAGTTCTAGGTACACGTAAATAAAACACAAGGGGGGTGAGGAGCAATTGAAACATTTTTTAACCAAAAATCACCTTGTCCCGAGGATAAACATAAATGAAAAAGATACAACTGAGAACAGAACTTGCATAGCCCCATTTAATCTGCTCCAGCTTGGTCACTATTAGACATTTTAGAAAAGCTTTTAGACAGAAAGTTCAGGTTTCAAATATCAAGCTTGCTTTGAAAATGTTAACAGAATCATTTGGTTTGAAGTGTCGTTGACATTCAGGTCTTTCTCAGCACAACAACCTAAACCACTTTGATTACATCACATTTGGAGAGGGTTTTCACTTTCAACAGTTGCCGGGGGTGAGGGACATCAATTGTTAGTCAGTGGTATACACAACCGCCTATATAAGGACAGAGCTGTGTCTACGGTCTGGAATTTGTCTCAACATTACACACAGCTGTCTCCCATCTGTCATCCTGGATAGTCTGCTGAGTCAACAATGAGAGGGCCCATAAAGGGTTTTTATGTTTGCTCACCTTTCCAAAGGCACCAAATACATTTAACCCTTTTCTTGCTCTATTTTTATTTTTGTTTTCAATTAATTTTGAAAATAATGAAGAATTTGTAAAATGACTTAACTCGTTATTTGTTTAGAACAAATTACCATAAAATTTTGATGGAAGAAAGTTTAATTCAGACCCCTCCTAAAGCAGGTAGTTTGTCTCACAGAACCAGGAGGGGTGGTTTCGGGTGAGTTGATAAGAAAAGGGTAGCAAGGTACACACTAACAAGCCATCCTCAGTTGCGAGTGATAGCCATGGTTGTTCCCCGATTGATATAAACTAGTTTCAATCAATCTTACTAAGTCTGCCTCAATGGATCGACTGAGCAAACCAAAGACTTTTCAACCATGACCATCCTGTCTTAATCCTGTTTAGAAGACTACATTATCCAACACTTTCTTTTCTATGATAGTAGAGAATTAGAGGAAGTTTTAGCTGTTATTTCTAGAAGGTCAAGCACAAACATTGAAGTTCTCTTGTTAGTTATTTGTT
>NC_069000.1:47477698-47482096 GCF_001194135.2 Octopus bimaculoides
ATTTTCCCTTCTAAATTTAAACTCTCCGAAACCCCTTATTTCAAACTTTACAAGATGTTGTAAGCCTCAGGTCAGCTCTGATAGAATTGACTTGATTAAAGACATTCCAGCCATGAACATCTCATCTGCTTTTTAGTTATTATATCTAAGATCATACCATCCAATGCTTCCTTCTGTATTTTATGACAGTTCAGAATAAAATAGATTTCATTGCTCCTTCTAGCAAGTTGTTGACCACATACAGAACTCGTCATCATCGTTTAACGTCCGCTTTCCATGCTAGCATGGGTTGGACGATTTGACTGGGGACTGGTGAACCAGATGGCCACACCAGGCTCCAATCTAATCTGGCAGAGTTTGTACAGCTGGATGCCCTTCCTAACGCCAACCACCCCGACAGTGTAGTGGGTGCTTTTACGTGTCACGGGCACGAAGGCCAGTCAGGCGGTACTGGCAACGGCCACACTCAAAATGGCGTATTTTACGTGCCACCTGCACAGGGGCCAGTCCAGCGGCACTGGCAACGATCTCGCTCGAAAGTCTTTACACGTGCCAGGAAGGCGGTCAAATCCACGCTTCTATATGTAAGGTCTTCTCCCCTATTTTTGATGAGGCGTCGCATTAATTCGATGTAAAAATATCTTTAATTCATTCATTTTAAACGTCAGAAAAATCGTGACTGAACAAGCTCGACAGATTTGTCTCCCTTGGTACACGCCTGTATAGGAAGGAAGATAAATCTTTTGTTTCTAAGCTATGAATGAATTTAGGGATTTCTTTATTCTGTGAATGAATTTAAGACAAAAAAAATCCATGCATGAACTTCAGTAGATATTGGTAGATATTTTATTGAACCTGAGATGACGAAAGGGAAAAAATTTACGTTGGCAAAGGACTTAGCCTAGTTCTAGGGCGATTATGTGACTAAACTGTGTTTCCAATACTATAATAAATATAGCAACGTCTCTATGGTGGATATTGAACTGTAATTGGTTCATCTTTCACAGAACAGAGACTGTATTAGAATTACTAGCAGAGCAGATACCACACAGAATGTAGATATTACAGTGTGTGTGTGTGTGTGTGTGTGTGTGTGTGTGTGTGTGTGTGTGTGCACACACATTTTCCTATAACTGGTTGGTCCACTGTCACAGAATGAAGACACCCGTATCAGTAATTACACCAATATCACTGGCGTGGTTAGAACAGACGAGAACAAAGGTTATATAACAGTTACAAATGGTAGTCAGAGCAGACCCCCAGAACACATGCGTGTGAGTGGGTGTCCCTTTATAACTGGCTCACCATGTCACAGAGATTGTAGTTTAATTAGTAGAACAGAAACAATAAAACTGTCACAGTGGTAATCAAAGAAGATAACGTTACAAGAATGGCAGTGAGAACAGAACCATTGCAATATGGAATGGTATTTATTAATTTCTAAACAGAAAGGTACTTTGTCAATGTTGTTCCTTGTTCAATTATTGAAGTTGAAAAGATAGTACTAGGTGGTTGGGTAATTACTTTGTCAACCAATTATTTCAACAGAAAAACCATGGTATATCATAGAAATTTGAGTGGAGCCTTAAGCAATACACTTCACTCTGCTACCCAAATCTCAGCTCATGCATTTTTAATCTCCTCAAAGGACTGGGACAAAGAATATTTCCAACCTAGCATTTAAAGTGCTTTTTCTCGTGTTCTAAGGACATTCTCCAAAATAGCAATGTCCAGTTGTAAAACAACAAACAAAGATGGTTCATCTGTGCATTTTGGTGTTGATTTCAAGGACTCCTTTTGATTCTTAAAGCTTTCAAGCTGAGTTCTTTTCGATTTTAATAGTTTATGCAAAGCTGTTTTACTACCTTTCATCTCACGATATGTTGTCCACAAGTCAGCTCCACTCTCAAACTGTTTTAAGCAAATCAGGGTCAAGACACAGTTGAAAGAAAGCAGAAGGTCTTTTGGTGAAATCTGAAGACCCAGCCGGAAGCAATGCACAGCATCTTGGTACCGGTGCCTGCTCTGAAGTAGAACTGCAGTGTTGTTGTAGACAGCTTGAACAACAGAGAGGAATGGAGCCTGGGGATCAGTAGCATCACCTAAAAATGGAATGGCTGAGCTATCATCATCTCCTTTTTGACATTTCTCTGAAGGTTGCTGAAGAGGTAAGACTTTACTTAACAGATGAGGATTTTCTTGAACAGTTTGTGTTGCAAGCTGCAAAGTTTGTAAAGCATCATCCAGTTGGTCAATATGGACCAGGGAATCAGCTTTGTACAGTAAAGCAAGTAATGTGGTTGCAAGATGAGATAAAGAATTGTTAGTGCCAATGTCTTGGCCAGGAGAATTACCAAAACTTGTCATAGAACAATTCCGATCTTTGGAGAACTGGGAACTTCCCGGTAAAAAATAGTCTTCTTCTTCATCAGACCTATTCAACTGAGAAAACATCATTGAACTGGCGTGAAGATAGTCTCTAGAATTGTCACCATTCACACAAGATAATAACCAATCACAAATTATAATACATTCGTCATATTTCCCTGCTTTTAACATACAAAACGCTGCTTCCAGATGAATTTCTGTGATGCTGGGTAAAGGACAGGATAGCATATACGTCTCAGAGTGCTGAAGGAAATGGTTATCTCTGAAATAACCTAAAAGATCAAGATAATGTTCAGATGCTTCGTCTAAATAGTTCTCTTGGAGACAGCGTTTGCAAATAAGATACATGATGTAAGGTAGACGTAGGGGTGCCCCGTACATGTCTAAATACCGACTTAGTTTCAATTGATTGTCTTCACCCAAATGAACGATGTTGTATTGAATGGAAGTTGTAGAATTTAAAGCAGTAATGAGATACTTCAAAGTGTCTAGCTCCGCCTGAACGTGTTTCTGTTGTTGATAGACAACGGCAATGTTGTATAAAGGAACAAGAAAAGAAAAGTCGAGTTTTAAAGCTGCTTGAAAATTTTCTACGGCACTCCAACAATTGCCTAATTTGAAATAACAACAGGCCTTCAGATTGAGGAATAATACGGACTGTGCGTCGGTGTAGTAGGTCGTGTCTTCCTCCTGGAAAAGTTGCAGGACTGCTTCAAACATATTCTTTATATAAAGGGAATGAGCCTTAATATAAATAACATATGACTTATATGGGTTCTGGGAGAGAGAAACATCAGGTCTGAAATGAGTTTCGGTAAGAGGAAGAGTAGAATCGAACGTTTTGAAAACGACAGCCAGTTCTTGTATGAGAAGGTGAGAATTTTTCAATTTTTCTTCAAAGCCAACAAGAACTGGAGTAGCAAAACATATTTTCCAATCAGATTCATTTATTGATTCCTCTATTCGAAATCTATGGCAAATATCAACAATCATTTGTTGGTCTGTGCAAACAGCAAGACAATAACACAAGAAAAAAACTGGTTGGAAACAAAACCAAGGAAAATCAGAATTTGACTTACATGGTTTCCTAGTCTTGGATTTTCTAGACACCGCTTCACCAGAACCGACTTTGTTCTTATAATGAAGAATTCTTTGTAAAGTGATTTCGAAATGAGATTTTTGAGTTTGCAGAGAAATTCCAGACACGTCGCTGGTGGCAGCCAATTGTCGTGCTGTATGGAAGAATAACAAGTTATAGAGAACAACACACTCAAGAATTAACTTCTCACATTGTTTGGCGTCGTCATAAACACAAGAATTACTGCGAATCTTCATCAAAAACTTCTCAAAACTTTCCCAAATTTCCGCTGAATTTGCTCCGTGTTCTTCATATTCGTTCCTCACCGCCCGAAACAGAAAAACATTATTGTCTCTCACCCATTCGGAGATATCAAATGTCTGGAATTGTAATACATCTAATGCTTCTATTGCTTTAATATATTTACCAGAGAGAAATTCTTTAACAGCTGAATGAATCGCAGACGAGACGGAACGGTCAGACGAAGACATTGTTTGAGCGGGAAATAGAGTTACTTCCCTTATATCGTAATTTTAACGTGTGCGCGCGCGCGTGTGTGTATTATGTCAAGTTAAATATAAGATGAATCTAAAAAGGTTTTCACATCTACTTTATGTTTTCCGGACGAGGCTGCTCTGGTACAGTTTTCTCCAGCCATATACCTCACCTGAATACATACACATACACACATTCGTAGGCATCATCATAATCGAGTTGATAGCAGTTAAAACCGCTTTTCGTACGTTAAACGATGATGATGATGATATACATACATGCATATATATATATATATAAATGAAGAGCATATGCTCCAAATGCCATAGAGGTTTCCATTCTTCTTGAGCGCTAATACACCTACTTGTTCCTTCACTTGTCTTCATCTTTTTGTTTCTGTAAATTTGAACTATATATATATATATATATATATATAT
>NC_069000.1:47483380-47489191 GCF_001194135.2 Octopus bimaculoides
TATGGACAGAAAGCCGTGAATGGTAAAAGAGAAAGTGATGTGAAGTTGCTACATCTGGGAAAGAAAGTTTGGCTGTGTGTTTATTTTAAACGATTTCGTTTGAATCACTCGGACACCATCTGAGGTTGGAATAATAATTATCATTGGTGGTGGTGTGTGTGTGTGTGTGTGAGAGAGAGAGAGAGAGAGAACGCCGTCTTCAAACAGAGTAACTGACGTGTGTGTGTGGAAATATTGTGAGAGAGAGAGAGTAAAAGAAAGTATGAACAGAGATAGTGGGGGAGGAGGAGGAGGAGGAGGAGAGAGAAAGTTAGATATGGATGAGTAAAAGGAAGAGAAATACAGAGCGAGACAGGGGAGGGAGGAAGGAGAACATATAAAGGGAGAGACAGAGGGGTGTAAGGTAAAGTGAGAGGAGAAAATGGAATGATAGATTGAGAATAAAGAGTGAGGGAAGTGAAGTAGAGGAATAGTATTAGAGACACAGAGAGAGAGAAGTGGTTAACGGCGAGGGAGGAACAGCGGAGGAAACAGAAGTGAAAACAAACGAGAGAAAGAAAAAGAAATAGAGTGAAAAAAGTAGATAAAGAGAGGAGGATAAAGAAAATATTAGTGAAGTGAGAAACAGAAAATGAGGAAATGTATATAGAGACAAAAGTATGTAAATAGGAGAAATAGCAGAGAGAGTAAGAAAGTGGCAACAAGGAACGGTCCCCGTGATATCCGGTTCCCTGCCCTTGTCTTGTATGGTATGGTAGCCTGTCCTACAGCCTACAACTACACGACTGGCAGAAAAGATGGCTTTTCTCGAGTCGTGTAATGCCAACGAGAGGGAAAGGTAGGTTAATATGGTTATCATGGCTTTAATATTGTTATTGTTGATGGTAGTGGTCTTTGTTGGAGGGGATCTTGTTAGTTTGAAGTCCTTCTCTCCACATAATATCTATCTATGTACATATGCGTGTGTGTGTGTGTATATAATGTGCGTGTATGTGGGTGTAACGTATATGTATGGAGAGGAGGAGGGGGCAGCGTGTTGGTTGATCTTTTCTTTATGAATGAAAGAAGAAGAAACTGTTAAGAGACATTGGCAATGTCTGCTGCCAACAACTGGAATCAAGGTTGTTGGTGTTTATTTACACCCATGAAATAAACAAACACACAGGGTCACCGTCTTCTCTCTCCTTTGAAACACATGCTCTCTCTCTTTTTCTCTCTCTCTCTCTCTGTCTGTCTGTCTGTCTATCTATCTATCTATCTACCTCTCCATCTATCTATCTATCTATCGATCGATCGATCTACCTTTCTATCTACATCTCTATCTATCTATCTATCCATCCATTCTTTGAGTTGATGATTCACTCCGAAGAAAAAGCAGAAATAAACCCCCACTAATGTTGTTTCTCTCGTTCGTTCGTTCATTTGTATATATATATATATATATATGTGTGTGTGTGTGTGTGTGTGTATTCACTTGGATATATTGAATATATTTATATATAGTTTTGAACACTCGTTAATATATACACACACACACTTCTCTCTAGCATATATCATGTCTATATATACACTCGTGTGTGTGTGTGTCTGTAGATAAAGAATATTGCACATTGATATGCATACACCTCCTTATACACACACATTGTGTCTATATTACTTATCGTATATTATTTAATGTTGTACATTTAATAGACACAAATCTTATTGCTGTTATAAGTGTAATGTATGTATATTTGACGATCTTATCAAATGATAGCCGTATATACACATACACACACGATGGTGTTAGGAGAATTCTGTGATGGGCCCCTCCTCTGACACCTGTTTGCCCTTAATTAAGGACGGGATGATACCCGATGTAGGGTCTCTAGCTGGCTGGGAGAGACTTGAAGGGCCTGTCTCTTAGAGAACGCCCTCATGTGTCCCCTTCAGAGTTAAAATACTTAATGCGGCATTAATAGACATATTTACTAAAATACGATGGATTGCCTCTAGGGAAGTGGTTAATGCATGAGTGCCACTACTTTTGATGGGAATCTTTCAGAAGTTGTTTCCTAATGGCCCTTGGTGGGATTTCATCCATATATTGATTGTTTTGATTCCATAGATACCAGTAATGTACTAGGTGACTATAAAGCATATGATCTCTGAAATGTGTGTGTGTATATATACACACACATACTCATATGGATATACACATATGTACATACATATGTGTATACACACACACATGACTATATGTAAACATGCGTATACGTTTATACTTATACATACAGAGAAGTGAGTGTATATATATATATATATATACACACACACACACATATACATGATCAAGCAGGTATTCCAGCGGTGAACATCGCATTTTTTGTTTTAATGGTGTATCCTTCTATTGACGACTATGTAATATGGTTTGTAGGAGTTTGGCTGCTATTTCTCGCACCTCTTACAACCACCTCGTCTCCCTCCCTTCATCTTTGTTGTTCACATGACGTTATTTTCTCTCAAAACAATTTTTATTTTCAGTAAAAAAATAATAATAATAATAATAATAATAATAACATTGTAACTAGATTCTAAATTAAAACAATGATGTCAGCATTTTCATCCTCCACTACCTCACTCACATCTATACTGATATATATATACAAACCTATATACATGCATATACAGGATGTATATTATACATGCATATACAGGATGTATATTATACATGCACACATATGTGCACATGTTTGCGGGAGTTGGGTATTTTGTTGTTATTAGAGTGTTTCTTTGCCGAAGACTATTTCTTTGGATTCCTAACAATTAAAGATTGTCTCAGGTGTTTATTTACGTTTCTCTACCCTACTCCAGAGACCAGTTATTTCTTTTTGTGTAGACTGGAGTCGATAAAAGCTGTTTTATCTGCTGAAGCCAAAGTATGATTTTATAATTAGTAAATGACGTTTTTTTTTTTTTGTGTGAATAATTGGTGAAAATCCAACCAAGTTGGTAATATTTTAGTGATTTTATTTTGAGAAACAGGGTAGTACACGTAGGGTATACGGGTGGGAGACATCAATAACTTGAAAAACCTGCGGGTAATGAATGACATTTCGTCTTATTTCCTTTCATTAGCGTTCTCCAATTAATTGGTCTATAATTATGAACGGAATCGATATATTTTTGTTCATAGTCTGGGATGATTGAATTCAAACAGTATTGGGCAGGATGTACGGGTGTGTTGTGATGTTCATGCTGTTAATGAAACAGCAGATGTTTGAAATTGATTTGTTTTTGTATCTGCCTTTTTCCTCGACTAGTTATAATAGGGTTGGAGGTGAGGCAGTCGACGATTTCTGTAGCGAGAAAACCATGGATAAGAATCTGCGTGTGTGCGTGAATAATTGGGTGTATGGGAATATATTAGATGTGGAGAGAGAGAGAGAGAGGGAGAATTGGTTGAATGAGGAGTGATTAATGTCTCAAAGGGGTACACGGCTTACTAATCGCAAAGAGTCTAGATCTTTGTAGGAACAATAATAAGACAGAGCAGAGGATGGCGAAATGGGTTTTTTAGACTAATTTAGCCAGTTTCTGGTTGTTATGTGGTCAAGTTGACCCACCACCATCTCTGTGGTCACTTTGATCCACCACCACCTGGTGGAGTTTTCCATTGTTACACCTTACCAATTTCCTTTTTGGCAAAATGACTCAAAGAGAGTGCTTTCATTGTCAGTGTTGGGGTAGTTGTTCCGGCCCCCTTTGGATGTTAATCTCTCCATGGTAAACAAGAAACATTTACCTTGGAGGAATTTGAACTCAGAAGAAACACTGCAAAGCATTTTCTTCTGGTGCTCTACCGATCCATCTTTCCTTGTGTGGCCGTTAGGGCATTTGTTGATGAGGTCACAACCAGATTCCACCACTTCTCTCAGATTTCTGCTGCCCTCTGTGAATCAGTGAAATTGAGGCCTGCTCCCTCTCTGATGGTAACCATGGATAAGTTAGCTTGGCATCCACCCATATTGCTCCCCCATGCTGTTAGTCACAACTGCATGCCTTTACTCGAGACATGCCCCGGGCCCTGAGCAGGTTCCTCTGTCCTAGCCATTGGCTCCTTGTGAAGCCTTACCCAGAGTCTTTCACCTACTGATGCAGTGTTAACACCATCCCCTCACCAGCTGAAGTGGGATACTGGGGTGTGGTGTTAAGAGATTAGGAGTTGATTGAGGACCAGAAATGCCTGTCCACAGTTTCCAGACACCAAAGGTACCACCTCCCCTTAATAATAATATAACTCCTTAAAATTTGAAATTGCAAGAATTTTGAGTATGGAAACTGAAAAGGTTGTGCCTGTAATAATTGGTGCATTGGGAAGTGTAAGCAAAGATGTAGACAAATGGTTTTGAAGGAGATTAGAATGGATTGTCCTGTTGAGCTTTCTCTAGAAAGTTTACCTCTTAGGGACAGGAAAGATTATTAAGAGAGTTCTAAGCTCTTGAAAGACTATTGAAAGCTAGTGGATACCTAAGGGTACAGGTAAGGGTACCTGCTACCCACAGAAATTCTACCAAGAATATGAATGAACCTGAGTCGAATCATCAATAGAAATAATCCTTTCTACTGGAAGCACAAATTTTGGGGGAAGGGATTAAGTCAATTACATTGACCCCCAGTATGCAACTGGTACTGAATTTATCAACCCTGAATCAATAATAACAATTTCTAATTTACTTCTGAATGCAACTATCAATTATATAAACCCCTGTTGCCCTTCTTTGCTATTTTACCAACTCCAGAAGGTCAAAAAGCTCGTAAAGTTGACCTCTGCTAGATTTCAACAGAGAAACTAAAAAAGCCACAACTCAATACCACAAGGCATTTTGTGTGAAGCTCTACCGATTCTATCACACCAAACAATGGTGATATGGAAAGCAAAAGAAGTTATCAAAATTCACAGTTTGTTTGTTATATAAACCAGTTTGATATAAACAATGTGGTGAGGGCAAGAGATGGAGGAAATCAAAGTCTTAATGGGACACTAAAATATCAGAACATCGTTGTTGTAGTTATTGTGGTGGTGGTAACTGTAGTTGTAGTAAATGAAAGAATGCCATTGTGTGTGTGTGTGTGGTGATGCTTATAAACAAGCATTATCCTCCATACCAACAATGTCCTTCATTTCCAGTCTTTCCTGGAAACATGTCCGGCCAAGGGGAATATATCCCCTTCACCTGGAAACATCTGGCCTTGATAAATTCTGTCTGCAAGGGAGGAAAAGTGGACATTAAAATGCTGCTGCTGATGATGATGATGATGGTATATTTAGCACTGTGACCATAATTCTTAGCAGTTGTTTGGTTATTTCAGTAATAAATAACAATAAATACCACTGAATTATAAACAATTAACTTTACACTGTATTGTTTCTAATGAGCATATGTTAATTATTGAAGTAATTGCTATTGAATTCCCTGAAACTCACTTGAAACATACAAGTCACTTTAGTTGGTGTGACCGTCTCTCTCTCACTTTCTCTCTCACTTTCTCTCTCTCTCTCACTTTCTCTCTCACTTTCTCTCTCTCTCACTTTCTCTCTCTCTCTCACTTTCTCTCTCTCTCTCTCACTTTCTCTCTCTCTCTTTTTTTCTATTTTAGTGTGAAAAGTAGACTAATTGTAAAGTTCAATAAAGAAACTACCTATTTATTGTTCCATAAAATATTTTATTACCAAACTCGTGACATTAATAATAACTGGATACTTTTGTAACGGCTGTCACCATCCCCACCGCTACTACTATGTCTGCTGCTGCTATCATTATCATCACC
>NC_069000.1:47490349-47494290 GCF_001194135.2 Octopus bimaculoides
TGCCGCCAAGCATTTTCCCAGAATGCTAAGGATTCTGCCAGCTCATGGCCTTGCACATATGTCTATATTAACACTATTTGATGATTGTGAGAGAGAGAAAGAGAGAGAGAGAGAGAGAAAGAGAGAGAGAAAGAGAGAGAGAGAGAGAGAGAGAGAGAGAGAGACCAGTTGCTTCCTAATAAAATGCTACCACAGCAATTGCAACAAAAACATAGCTACGGTCCACCGCACACAGAGTCAAGAATGTAGCACAAGGGGATGAGTTTATCAAGTGTGTATTCTTGTTACAGAGAAATGGAACAATGGACCAGAGGATGTGAGGGTCTGTAAAAGGGACAGAATGCTCACAGCTGGAAAACTTGATAGGAATGGTAGCCCTCAAATCACATTCTACTGTTTCATCATCATCATTTAACACCTGCCTTCCATGCTGACATGGGTGGGACAGTACAAGAGCCAGCCAAACTGAAGCCTGCACCAGACTTCTGTGACTGTTATGGCAGGATTTTTACAGCTGGATGCCCTTCCTAACATATATATGTATATAAGTCACTTTGTGGTAGTTAAACATGATAAAAATAGCAGTTAAATCTCTCTCAAATTACACCCTGCTATATTTTTACACTTACTTGCATGTCATATGAGGCAACTAAAAGAGTTAACAATATTGATTGGTTATAAAACATTGCTTCTCAAAACCTGACCAACCCATGACAGCATGGGAAATCAGATGTAAAACAATTGGTGAAGATCGTGTGTGTGTGTGTACATATACCTATAGATGTCTATACATGCATCTGCCTCTACCAAATACACACACACTCACACACACACCATGGTGGAGATAAATGAATTGTTTTAATTCCAACAATACTTATTCTTTACCAGCTCCGAATACCCATCCCCTTCTTTTTCAGTGATGCCCCCCCCCTTCTCTTCAGATTTGGTGCTAGAAATGTCATCTGTGAAACATGAACTCTGTCTTAGGCATCTCTTGATCCATTCTTCACATGTTTTCAAAAATATTAAGATTCCATTTTTATCTGTTTTTTTCCAAAAGGTTTTCCCCACTTGACTTGGAGCCAGGGGAAATTTATTTTGAAGAATTTGCTGTGATTTATTACCCACCTGCCTCGTCAGAAACTGATGCTATTAATAAGTAAGTACCATCTTCAATGTTTCATCTTCTTCCTTGTTCTCTTGCTTACCATCAGATTTCTCCAAACTACAGTAGGGGTTGCTTGGTCCTGCATTTTCACACATTTTTAAGACTCAACTGACAATTTTACAATCTAAGTCTGTAGTTTTTTCAGATCCTACTCGTTATTTTACAACCTAGATGACCTCTCTTGCATTAAATGAGAGTAATAATGTTGCTATGACAGCAGTTATGATGGAGACATAACGTAAAATCTCTTGTTTAATCACCTCTAATATGGCACCAGTATGAGAGACATGGGTCAAGCTCTCTCTCAGCATGTGGTACCTTGGGCAAGTTCCTTCTGCTATGGCCTCAGTCAACCAAAACCTCTGTGTGTGTGTGTGTGTGTGTGGTTCTTTGTCTTGACATCATGTGATGGTTGTAAATGAGCATCACTGTCATACAAGCAGTGTCCTTTGTTTCCAGTGCACTGCTAGAAGATGCTTGGCCATGGGGAGGAAATATTACTTTTGTTGGAAACAAGTGAGGGTTAGTGACAGAAAGAGCATCTAACCACAGAGAATCTGACTCAACAAATTTCATGTGATTCGTGTAAGCATGGAAAAGTTGAAAACAGGAAACAGACACTGTTTGTACGATTGTTTTAGAACTACAAAGTAGTGTTAGGTCAAGGAGACATACACACATAAACATATATGCATGGCAAGTCCCTTTCAATTTCTGTCTACCAAATCTACTCACAAGGCTTTAATTGACCCAAGGTTATAGTAGAAAGCCTTCGTCCAACATGTCACACAGTGAGACTGAACCCCAAACCACAGGGTTGGGATGTTAACTACACGGTCATGTAACTCATGACACTTACAAAGTGATTAAGCAATGAATCAACATTATTATCAATATCTTACCCCATATTTTGCATTAATATCTAACCTCAAAATAACATTACAGCTATGACGCATCATAAAATTATGACATTAATAGATAGAACAATATTGTGTCGTCTGTGTCACATGATACTTCAGCACGCACGCACACGCACACACACACACACACACACACGTACGTTTGGCAGCATCTAATCCTTCCAATTTGTTGTATGATCTAAAATGTATTTCTCAATGACACTGTCTCTCTTTAATCAATCTATTTTCTATTGTCGTCCTCTTATCACAGCTGCTCCTCACACACACCCTCATTTTCCACCCCCATTTTCCACCCTCATTTTCCACCCCCACTTATTTGGATTCCTAAATACACATTATTTTATAAAATAACCGTCTATCTTTACTTATCTTTCTCCCTGCCTATCTTTATATACCTATTTGTCTCTCTCTCTCTCCTTCTTTCTTGCTTGTAAATCTGTTCCCTTCCTCTTTTTCTCTTTTGCAGGCAACAACGAGGAAAATTAAAGATCTGCTCCAAGTCTGTAGTTTTTGAACCTAAAGAAGCCAAGTACTCATTATTAAAAGTACGTAACTGATTTTGGTCGTTTCTTCTGATTCCAGTGAAATATCTCAGTTTCTTCCTGTGTTAATAACATTGCAGTATTGATAGAACCAGACTTACTCATTATATTTTAATTTAATAACTGAGGTATGCAGGGGAGGGTGAATGTGTCATTCACCATGACCTTCCCTACTCACAGATTGGTGCCCTCTTTTGCATTGTCTTCTGCCTGAATGGTTGTAGGATTAACAGGTTTGTTTTCCAACCATGTGGTGTCCACTGCAGGACATGTCTCGGCCTAAGTGTGTTTTGTCATGGCCTTGGATTGACCAATTCTTGTGAGTGGAAGCTGGAAGACAGAACCTGGGCAGAAGTCTGGTGTGGGTGTCAAAGAAGAAGCCCAGCCTTCACTCACCTCTGAGTGGCACTTAGGAATATGCACCACGGTTTTATTAGTTGTTTTAGGTGTCTATGTTGCCACAAGCAGACATAGATACCCTCTTGGCCCTCCTGTTTTTGACACAGGGAAACAACAAGGCTGTGATTGCTGGAGGGAGGGGGGAGATGGCAGCAGCAGCACCACCACCACTGTCACCATGGGGCTGAGACCTCTTTTACAGTTGGGTAGACTAATGTGAAATCATGTGCCTTGCTCAAGGATACAGTACAGCATTTAAGAATTGATCCTATGGCTTTATGAGATCAACCCCCTAACTACTAGGCCACACTAGTGTTTAGAGTGTATGTATATGTAACATATATATACACACACACACCACATACAAGGGATAGGGGTGGCTGAATTGGTGCAGCATCTAACAAACAATTTTGTTGTATTTGATTGTCGCCATCATTGTTTAACGTCCATTTTCCATGTTGGCATGGGTTGGATGATTTGACTGGGGACTGGCAAGCCAGCAGGCTGCACCAGGCTGCAATCTGGTCTAGCAAGGTTTCTACAGCTGGATGCCAACCACTCCTAGAGTGTAGTGGGTGCTTTTTACATGCCACTGGCACGGGAGCTGTCAGGCGGCACTGGCATCGACCACATTCAGATGATGCTTTGTTACTTGGGTCTAGTTTGCCTTGTCCTCCTTTTACCCTCCTTGGAAGGAAGGAAGGCAAAGTCCTGGAGTCGATGGAATCAACTGAGGCTCTTACTTGAAACTACTGACCTTGTGCCAAGATTTGAAATTGTTATTATTATTATTGCTGTCCAAATATTGCTCAATCAATCATGCTCTTCATCTTGTCTACTACTACTATTATTATTATTATTTTATGTTTGACTTTTGTTTTGCATTTGTACAAGTTGGATCCAAGTCTCACC
>NC_069000.1:47494300-47499505 GCF_001194135.2 Octopus bimaculoides
ATCATCATCATCATCATCATCATCATCATCATCAGTAAAAGTTAGGAAATGACTGAAGGGTCAAGAATTTCTTTCATGCCATTCACCAAGTATATTATGTTTATTGTGTTTATTGCAGTGGTGGCCTTCATTCTGTGTCAGATCTTCATCTAATTTTGTGTTTATTCTTTTCAATTCCAGTTTCCATTGAAAAATGTGAAGAAACTAGGTGAAAGACAAGCAAAACTGTTTTCTAAGTAAGTCCCTCGGCTCCTCAGTGTTAAGAGAGCCCTGGTTTTATTTTTGTTATAGAGTTTGACTTAGATTTATCGTATGCCCATCTGATGATAATGAAGATGTTGGTTTCACATGAAAATCTGAGTCATGGCAATCATCTGTTAATATAATTGGTATTAAACTACACACACACACACACACACACATATAGGTCAAAACAAAAGCAAAGAAAATAAATGCAGTGTTTTCAAATGAAATTCCCCAATGTTGTATTTGTTCTGCACTGAGACACAGGCATTCCCTTATCACTCTAACAGAAATACAAGACCCAGTAATTATTTCCTTAGAAACATTGAGCCAATGCTGCTTTTGTTCAGCAGTTCTGATCTAAACGAACCACATGCAGACATTCCTCCTCCTCCTCTTCAGTTTGTGAAACACTCGACTTGCTTCCTGAGTTTGACGCCTGCCCTTGTTTTCAACTAGTTTCAAGTGGTTGCCACCTTAACAACTGGTCACTTACTCATGCCAGCTATTCCTTGCTATCCATTATCTTATACAACACAATAAATCATATTTTTTATTATATATATATTACCAGGCTTACAAAGAATAAATCTTTTACATTTCGAGCGTACACTCTTCAACAGAGAGGAATGAGAGAAAATAAACTGAGAGGGAATGAAAAGAACTTGTAGATTCCAGTGGTCCAACATGGCATGTGTGTGTATGTGTAAGCACAGACATGGCAGAGTGGTTAAGAAGCTTCTGTCCTAAGCACATGGCCTTGGGTTCAGTTCCACAGTTGGGCACCTTTGGGCAAGTGTCTTCTGCTACAACTCCTGGCTGACCAAAGCCTTGTGAGTGGATTTGATTGGCCAGAAGCAGCACCTCATATATGGTGATGCTTGAAACTAATCAAATATTTATTCTGGTGCTGGTAACAATATATTTCTCTTTTCCTTTATAATACTGTATTTTAAACTGTCTCCATAGCAACCAAATTGTCTCCTGTTAAGTGACACCTTTAACTCTTGCCATTTCTGTGTCTCCCATTTATCCCTGTTCCTCTATTATGCTTATGTCCCTCTCTTGTCTTTAGGATTGATATCCAAGGAAAAACCTTTTTTATTGAATCTAACCTAACTGTGAAGATTAAAGAGAAGAACATTGTGTCACCTTTTGTTTATATTAAGGTAAGAGTTCATTGCCATTGAATCACCTGTGATGTGTGTGTGTGTTTGTTTTATGTGAGGGTTTCCACAGCTGGATGCCTTTCCAACAACCAATCACTAAACTATTAAGTAGAAGTGGAAACCATTGTGACAGCCAGGCAAACTGAGGTTCTGTTTGCTCTAGAATTTATATACAAACTAGCTCTTCAAGATACACGTGTGTGTGTGTGTGTGTGATGTACACCGATTCAGGTGTGGTTGCTTGCTACATAAAAATGTTGGTTTTGGGTTGAGTCTCATTGCATGGCACCTTGAGTAAGTCTGTTACAGCCTTTGGTTGTCCAGTGTCTTGTGAGTAAAATTTGGTTGTTGGAATCGGTATGGAAATCATTAATATCCTGATATATACTTGTGTCTGTGTCCCAAAACACTATTAAACATTTCTTCACTGATAATTGGTGGAATGGAGTATGGAACCATTCTCCATAAACGGATGTGGAGGGGAACAGGTTGGTGAGGGTGGTGGGTAAATGTTGCGGATTTACTGGGCTTAAACTGGTTTAAAGAATGGTGTATTAGCAAGGTGTAATGGTAGGGACATTAGTGAGGGATGGGTGGGAGGGACTGGACAAAGGATGATACATAAAGGGTAGCACATTAGGGAAAGATAAAGAGTGGGACATTAAAGAGGATCAAAACTATTTAAAAAGAATTAGAAAACTAAAAGAATGTAATAATACTGCACATGTACACAGACGCTTTAGTTATTGGAAGAATATTATATTAGAAGTGTGGGTCGGACAGGTTTGTAAAGTTACATTGATTTCTGTCTTGCTGCTGTCATCTCTCAATTCTGGTCATATAGACAGATATTCTCATAAGAAACAACTCTATTGTTTAGCTCTTCTCTCTCTCTCTAATCATTGTTTCTATTGCAGGGTGTAGAAGAACATATATTTCGTTTAGTTTATACAACAGTCAATGCTTGTTTATCACATATTGCCCAACTGCATCGAGCGTCAACTCTTGACAAAATAGAACAGGCTTCAATGGTGAGTATATTTACTTGACTTTCATGTGTTTTTCATTTCACTACAGACATGCATGCATATATGGACAGATGGACACACACATATACACACACACACACACACACACATACACACACTCTCTCTCTCACGTTATAATGCTTTATGATTTTCAATACTTCCTCAGCAAGCATTATCAGCCCAACTGGTGTCTCGGCTCAAACCTAGTTTGAAGATCTAAGTCATTGATTTGTTTTCTTCTTTTATCTCTTCCCCTTTTTTTTTCATTTATTTGCCACAGCAGTAACAATGAATTTTATTGAGTCCCAATGAGTAAGTGAGTAAGCCATGAGCTTCCTGTCTTTTTAGTGGTTGCTTGTTCTCCTTGATTTCACCACACACACACACACACACACAAACACACACACACATGAATGTACTTTATTCCAGAGTTTAATGATGTCATATCTTCTTGTGGATCATTAGTCTCACCTGTTTAATTTCTCATTATCTTTCAGATCAATACAATTGTTTTAGCTCGACAATCAAAGATTACATTTGATGCCTCATGGTTTGTATTGCTTTTTAATTCAACCTTAGCATTTTTCTGACAAATTTGGGGAATTTAATGAAATGTTCTGTAGGCTCTGTGCTCTATGCTACACAGTGGAGACCCTGAGAGTTTTAGAATTTGACGAGTGTAGACATGAAAATCATAAGAAGTGTGTGTGTGGGTGTGGATGTAGAGCTTTCTATCTTTTTATTTCAGTCGTTAGACTGCAACCGTTGCAAACCAGTCACTGGTTGTCAAGCAGTGATGGAGCACAAAGACAGACACATATACACACGTACGTACGTACATATGTGTATGTGTGTTCAACTTATGCCAGCTTGGAAAACAGATGTTAAATGATGATGATAATATACAACGTGCTTCTTTCAGTTTCCACCAAATCCATTCACAAAGCTTTGGTTGCCACAAGGCTATAGTAGCAAACACTTGCCTAAGGTGTCATACATAGAGTCTGAACCCTGAAGCATTTAGTGAGGAAGAAACTGCTTACCATATAGCCATGCCTGTGCCACACAGCCACACCTATGTATATATATATAACCTGACTTTGTTCTCCTGAAACCCTCTTTTGAGTGTATACATTTATATTTAACATTTTCCTTGGACCCTCAGCCCCTGCTGGACTGATAGGAGCACTGTTGTGACACATAGAGTGCCTTGGCCATTTTTAATCTTGGCAGAGCTTTTCTCTCTCAAGGACTAAACAACTGATTTCTTTTCTAAAGTCGTTGGTTTTGGGAAGGGCATCGAGCCACAGAAACCATACCAAAACAGACATTGGAGCTTGATGCAGTCCTCTTAACTGTTGGATCAAGCCCTCCAACCCATGCCAGCATAGACATTAAATTATGATGAGAAAGAGAGAATTGATCCCAGTATTTGACTGGTATTTTATTAACCCCTAAAGACAAAGTTAACCTCAGTGGGATTTCAAATCAACCCGGGGAGCCAGAACAGAGACCACAAGGTATCTTATTCAACTTTCTCATGATTCTGCCAACTTGTTATCTTTTATATAAGGCCCACCTGACTGGCTCCTGCAGCTTGGAACTGCAGCTTGGAAGATTTCCATTTCATTTGCCTTTAACTTCCCAGTTGAACACTGGACATTTAAAACTCTTTGTTGCACATGTGTAAATTTACAAACTTTTCCAACCCATGCTAACAATGAAAGAATGATGTAAATTGTTTAATTTTGTAGCCTCGAAGATTTCCACGAGAAACGTTTAATTGAGAAACAAGCTGACCGTATTACCCCACTGGTCACTACACCAGGACGAGTCGTCCTCACTGATGCCAGGCTCTACTTCCAGCCATTTAGTGCCACTGGACCGGTAAGTGGTTTCTTGTCTTGTGACCCCTGAGAAACAGAGCATTATAGTAGTTGTGAGAGGGAAGACAGGAAGAAGACCCAGTATATAGCTTGTATGTAGGGCTCCCTAAATCTGCTGTGCTCCAGTCTGGTCTGATACTAGACTGCATACTTTGCCATATGTAGAGACATGTCATGATCAAATTGTTGCTATTGGATGGCAACACCACCTCACCCACCACCATCCACTTCTCAGTTTTACTGACCTTGACCTGCGGCTGACCTCTCCTATCAACAGTTTAATCTCTGTTAATCTTTGTTATGAAGTCCACTGACTCAAGATTTTCAGTGTGAATCTTACAGTTCTTCCTTTGGAGTTTTATAGGGAGTTTCAATAACTCTATCGAGCAGATAATGATCCAGAAGTTCTATTGTTAAGAAACTCTATCATTATGTTGTATGCCGTTGAAAAAAATGTCTTCAGTGTGGAACCTATTGTCCAAAGACAGAACAAATTATTCCTCTCCCCAACTTGTTTATGGCTCAGACCTCATCACCGAATTCTCCCCAGAGGTTTCAAATCTCAAGTCAGTTCCAGTTTGGAACCATTCTGGGACTTAAACCTTGAAAGTGCAATATTCGATGTCTATTGGCACAGCAGCTACAACAACAATGATGTTACATGGTGTTGGTGGTGGTAGTGGTGATTGGGGGGGGGGGTCACTTATGCCTTCCATGGACTTTTCTCTAGCAATGGTGACATTGTTGGAGGTGTTAATGTTGCTCTGGACCAGATACAGTGGAGGGAATTCAGGAAATACTGATTTCTCTCTATATTTATATTCTCCCCTCCTACTGGGCTCTCTAAACATTCTGATAGAATCTTCCATGTGTTAACAT
>NC_069000.1:47500148-47502796 GCF_001194135.2 Octopus bimaculoides
CATGGGAATATAAATACTTGAATAGCAAATATGGGTGACAGGGAGAGCATCCTCAGGCAGAAGACTACATCAGTGCACTATGCAACAGGATGACTAAAGACAGATAGAAACAGTATAATGCAACAGGATGACTAAAGACAGGTAGAAACAGTATAATGCAACAGGATGACTAAAGACAGGTAGAAACAGTATAATGCAACAGGATGACTAAAGACAGATAGAAACAGTATAATGCAACATGATGACTAAAGACAGGTAGAAACAGTATAATGCAACATGATGACTAAAGACAGGTAGAAACAGTATAATGCAACAGGATGACTAAAGACAGGTAGAAACAGTATAATGCATAAACCCAAACACACACATGCACATACTTAAGATGAAATAAAAATAAATAAATAACAGATAAATAAGTAAATGGATTTTTAGAAACTATATAAAGGGCATGGGTACAAAGAATATAGCAAGTACACCCATACACACACACATTCAAAAAGCACGTGGACATGTGTGCACACATGCACATACACACACACAGATACAGGTGCAGACACATGCACAGATAAGGACACATACTATAGAAAGACAGAATGGACTAAACAGGAGGAGACGCATGGGATGGAAGAATCGCTGAAGAGGTCATAGATGTGTGATGAAAGATAAAATAAGAACAACAATAATAAATGAGTGAAGAACAAATATACAGTGGGTGTGTTTATTTGGCAGAAAAAAATGACCATCTCAAAATATAGCAATATATATATATATATACACACATGTATATACACGGTAATCCCTTGACTGTTGTGAGTGTTACATTCCAAAACTTCCCAAAGAAATAATTAAAATCTAGAAAAATCTAAATCCCTATCCAACGTGGAAACCCACGAAATAAATTTACATTTATTAGATTGAAAAAAACTGCAATGTATCAAGTGTGCGAGAGGTGAAGCACAATATGGCAAGGGATTACTGCGTATGCTTGTGTGTGTGTGTATATATATATCAAAGGATGTGTTTCTTAATGTATCTTTTGATTGTTTCATTTGTAGGGTGTTGAAATTTTGTGTACAGAAAGGGCTTCATTAAAGCACCTATATTTGACCCTTAAAAATCAGTCTGAAAGAGACGAACTTTATGAAAATATTATTTCAAATGCAGGTAGGTTAATTGATTTAATGAAGATGTGCAATTGTAGTGGTGAGATGGGGCAGGTGGTGGTGGTGGTGGGGTTAAAGACATCCCCTCCCCCCCACCAACCTTCAGTTGTTATTGAAATATTGATTCAGTATTGATCGTGTGGTTGTGAAGTGATAGAATTTGATGAAGGAGATGGGGAATATTGAGAGGAGAAAGAATGATGGAGAAACAGAGAATATACTCCATGGTGAGAGTTGCTAGAAATAGCAGCCAAAACACACTGAAATTACATACTATGATCTCAAAAAGGTAGGGAGACATTTGTTATGCTATGAGGGGGAAAGGATTTATTTTTATTGGTTAGTAAAGAGGGAGGGACAGAGCCCATGACCCTTTCCAGGGTATCTGAAACTGGTGGGGGGTAGGGAGGGAGGAAGGTATCGTCAAACAATTGGCTTATTTATATTCAAGGTGTGAAGTGGTGATGTTCAACCAGTGACAGATTAGTCTGCCCCACCAAGGATTTGAACTCAGTAAGGACGAGACCAAATAGCAGAAGGTGTCTGGTCATTGCTAACTTGTGGTCAAAGAGGTCCTGAATGGGAACTAAATGATGATCACAGCCTGTCAGGTTCTGTAGTGGTCTTTGGGGGACTGAAATGGCCCTGTGGATAACATAGCCTACTTGCTTCTAGGTGGTGGGTTCAATTCTACTCTAAAGACTTCATTGTTTCTAAACCCAATTTGATTCAAGATTGATGTTGGTGAGTTATTCCTTTGTGTTCCTTCATTCCTTCAGGTCTTGATATGGAGAGTATGGAACAAGAAAATGTCATTCTAAAATGGCAGACTGGTCTTATATCTAATTACGATTATCTGCTTTACCTGAACAGGTAAGTTCATTCCTCATCACAAATTGAAAACACACATCGATGCTCGAATGACATTATTGTTGTTGTTTTATTAATTGCGGTGTGTTGTTGGAAACTGGGTGTTTGGATTCCCTGTGAAATATATCTGTTAATTCCCCTCCACGGGTTTCTTTCTCTACAGCTTCATTTCTCATCACAGAACAAATACATGTTTGACACATTCCATCTCAATTCGGGTCTTCATTACTCTCTCCCTCCCTTCTGCTTTTCTTTTTCATTCCCACACCACTCCTCTCACACTCAGCACCTCCACCATCTCTCTCTCTCTCTCTCTCTGTCCCTCTACCTCTCTTTTTAATCTCTCTCTCCCTCTCTCTCTAATATCTCTCCCTAATATGTCTTCTTTTCCTGTATGTCTCTCTTCTCACTCACATCTCTCTATCTCTTCCCTAGGATGGCTGACCGAAGTTTCAATGATCTCACCCAATATCCTGTAATGCCATGGGTCATTGCTGACCATCACAGTTCAAAGTTAGGTGAGTCTTTTGTTAGTTGTTCTTTCAGGTCCACTCCCCACCCATCCCCTTCTCTGTTCTAAGCCATGGAGCCACACACACACACACACACACACAC
>NC_069000.1:47502830-47506481 GCF_001194135.2 Octopus bimaculoides
CCCCCCATTGTTCTGGACTTTTCTGTTGTTTAATCCTTTAACATTCAGATTAAATTGTATTGTGATTCTTATTTATTGACATTGTTTTGAATTAATCCAGGTTTATTTCATAACTTCAAGATTTGGATGATGTGATTGTGTATTTTTAAAACGACATTGTAGGGTAGAAGTGAGAAGCCAGCTCTGGCCAGTTTGACCATAAAATGGGGAGAATATTTTGGCTAGATTTGGCTAGTTTAAATGTTGAAGAGTTAAGATAGGGGAAGGATGACCTTAATTTGATGATGTTTGTTCCACTGTAAATTCTGTTCTTCTTGTTATTTGTTATATTTGTGTTTTAAAGATTTGAACAAAGAATCCACATTTCGAGACCTTGCCAAACCAATTGGGGCACTAAACTCTGAAAGACTTGCAAAACTCAGAGTAAGTTTTTGTTTTTTTTGTTTTCATTAAAATATCTTTTTTATTATTTTGGTTTTATGTTTCTTTTACGTATACCAGGGTGGCTACCTAACTTTACATGCACCAGGGAGGAACGGTGGCACATTCTATTGTATTGGGTACAGTAGAGGCGTCAGGGTAGACTACGATCTGAATATCTCTGTTTCCTCGTCTCCTGCTTGGAACCTTGTAATAAACAATGTTTGTTTACATCAGTGATCTAATTAGTGCTGATTGGATTGTCTCTTATGTGTTTCAGTCGTTATCCAGTCTTGCAGATGTAACTCACCAATATCTTCTATTTTCAGGAAAGATATGATGAAATGGCTGAACCAAAATTCCTCTACGGCTCCCATTACTCAACTCCTTGTTATGTTCTCTTCTACCTCTCCAGAGTTGGTGAGTACACATTTACTCTGTTATTGGTTGTGGCCATGCTGGGGCAAATATAGAGACTTCCCTTTATCTGCTGTTGTTTCAATTATATATGTATAAATGCAGAGGTGCACTCCATGAATAATAGTCACAGCTGGTCAAGTGAAAATGGAACAGGGCAGGGCTGTTGGTGGCACTGTGGGATGTCTGTGGACAAGACACAAGCTTTGCTTTCCCACTTCATCTATGCTATAAGTACCATGGGTAGGTACAGCACATTTGAATGCTGTGTTTTCTTCTTTCAGCACTGGAATACTCTTTGTGTTTGCATGGAGGACGTTTCGATCAACCGGATCGTATGTTTAACAGGTCAGTTGGCTTTCTTTTTTCTGCCTTTTCCATCACATATTTCATAGATCCTTGTTGACTGAAGCAAGAAATGCTTGACTATTCTGGAACAACAACACTACCCTAGTCTGGAGGTCTTTAATATTGCAATCCTCATCCTCATCTTACTTTCCATGTTGGCAAACGTTAAATAAGTCACCACAATCAAAGTCGGTGCACCTTGAGGTGTGTGCGATCCCCTTGATGGATTGGAGGGCAGCATCAAGTTTGTAAGTTCTATTCCGCAAATTCTATGACTGGCACAACAGGTTTCTTTCGGTTTCCATCTCCCACTTTCGCTCTCAAGAGTGTGATCAACCCTTGGCTGGAGTAGAAAACAATGGCCCCAAGGTGCTGTACAGTGGAACTGAACCTGAAACCATGTTGTAGTGAAGTGAACTTCTCACTGCACAGTCATACCGGCTGCTAAATAGGAACAATATTTTAGCCAAACTGCATAACAGAATATTGCATTTGAAGCCGTAGCTTTTTCTCTAATAATTGTGTTTCTGGTCTCAGAGAAAATGAAACAGGAAATTCTAAAGCCACAGACTTGAATCATGCTCCACCCCTCCCCTTTCCTTCGTTTCAATTTTTCACTAAGTGTTTCCTTTCAATGATGAATATAACAAAATAACTGAAATTTACCCACAGCCAGTTCTGTTACGAATGGTACTTCAAACCACTTTGAAAAGTTTTCCTCTCTTGAAAATTATCAGCTTTTCTCAGTAAAAGCATTTAGTGTTTCTACAACACAATATGCTTCTATTGTGAAATGATGGAATTATCATAATTAAACAATAGCAGACATGGTTCTTTTGTGGTTTTACATTATCACATCATCACCAGCATTTAATGTCCGTTTTCCATGTTTGTATGAGTTAGATGGTTTGACAGGGATTGGCAAGGCTGGAAGTAGTACCAGGTTCTATAGTCTGCTTTTGCATGGTTTCTACAGCTGAATGCCCTTCCTAACATCAACCACTTTACAGACTACACTTTTGGAACATCTACCTCCACTGATAATTAGGTCACCCAGGTAATAGAAAATATCTAATACATCTAGGGAGCTTCCAGGGCATTTGAGAAAATCAATTTCCCTTGGATCTAAAGACTTTATGGCCCCTGTGCATTTCCCACACACAAGCACTACTTTCTTTGTTAACCTTCCTATCATTCCACTTCTTGTGTGCCCAGTTTTCACTGGGTATGCTGAATAGAATTTCTACCTACACCTTCCCTACATATCAAACGGGGCCATTTACCTGTAGGATGTAGGGTCCTTTCTGTTTTCTTGCTTACTGTCTTTGCTAAGTTAATTTTAAGGCCCTTTGATTCCAGGTTTTGCCTCCATACCTGGAATTTCTTTTCTAATTCTTACAGATTCTGCTATAAGAACAAGATCATCAACATGTTGTAGTTCTCAGGGGAAGCCAGTCTTAGATTCTTCTCTGGCCTGGAGGATGACGGTGAATTGGAAGTGAATGAAAACTGAGCCCTGGTGAACACCTCCCTCTACACTGACAGCACCCCTGGACATGACCTGTACAGCTTTCACCAGCCATTTGTCTATCGCTAATGTCCCCAGCAACCACCCTGTCAACATGACTAATTAGGAGAAGACTTTCTTTATTAATTCCTTCAGTAAACACACTTCGTTAAGTGGGACCTGGAATCTTATTGTGTAGATCATGGAGTCCACCTTATGTCTGTAACCCCATTAAAATTCAATAAAACAAACAATCAATGTAAATTCTTTGTGTTGTGTGTTGTTTGAAAGGCCTAACCATAAATATTTTTTGTTTGCAGTATTGCTGAGACATGGTACAATTGTCTTCATGGTGCTTCAGACTTTAAAGAATTAATTCCTGAATTTTATGATGGAGATGGTGAATTCTTATGTAACAGACAGGTACAGCAATTTTTCTTTTGCATTTGCTCATTGTCCATTTTTATTCTTTGCTTCTCACTTGGGTGAAGCGTCTCCTGTTTATGTTGGCTGCGAGGGACTATGTTCATACCTGGTGGTGACTGACATTTATTATGGACTATATTTTATTTTTCCATTAATAAAGAGGAAGTGAATGGTAAAGTAATTCCACTGATACAAATAATTACAGAGGCATCAAGCTGTTAGATCAGGTTATGAAAGTTACAGAGAGGGTCATAGCCCAACTAATTAGGGAGCGAATCAATTTAGATGAGATGCAGTTTGGGTTCGTGCCAGGTAAAAGCACTACTGATGCCTTATTTCTAGTGAGACAGTTGCAGGAGAAATACCTAGCTAAGGATAAACCTCTGTACCTGGCTTTCGTTGACATGGAGAAAGCCTTTGACAGGGTCCCCCGATCCCTTATCTGGTGGTCAATGAGGAAACTTGGGATAGAAGAATGGTTAGTGAGAGCTGTGCGAGCCATGTACAGAGATGCTGCCAGTAAGGTGAGGGTT
>NC_069000.1:47507966-47523038 GCF_001194135.2 Octopus bimaculoides
AAAAGACACCATTTCGAGCGTGGCCGTTTTCGTGCGGGTGACACGTAAAAGCACCCACTACACTCTCTGAGTGGTTGGCGTTAGGAAGGGCATCCAGCTGTAGAAACTCTGCCAAATCAGACTGGAGCCTGGTGTTGCCATCCGGTTTCACCAGTCCTCAGTCAAATCGTCCAACCCATGCTAGCATGGAAAGCGGACGTTAAACGATGATGATGATGATGATGATGATGTATGTGCATGTGTGCATAACATGCATCTATATATAATGAGTCTATTTTGGGGGTTGGGGTGTTTGGTGACTCAGACATTCCAACAATGACCATTCCATCTGATATTCAGGCAATTCCTATCTAGGAGTACATTATCTATTATGTCATTCCCTATTTGTAACAGTTGAAATAATTATTTCTCTGTCATTCTGTTTCACTCTCTTGTAAGTATTCTTCTTCTTCTTCTTCTTCTTTTCACAGAATATCAACTTTGGTGTTCGACAGAATGGAAGAGCAGTCAGTGATGTGGAACTGCCTCCCTGGGCAAATGGTTTCTTCCTGCTTCTAATTATTTCTTTATTCGTTATTTGTGCCTCATTACATTCTACCTAACAATTGAATCTAATTTATTATAATTTATTATAATTCATGCATCAAAGCAACCTATCAGCATCAGAGAAGTACCTGGCAATCTTTCTCACTTTACATTTTGAGATCAAATCCAATCAAGGTTGATTTTGCTTCTCATATCCAGGGGTGGTAGTAGAATAGGTTCCTGTAATAAACTGCAGTTGATTGGATCAACTCTACAATCCACCCCTTATAACTGGTCCTAATCATTATTATATAATCATAATGAATGCAGACATGGCTGTGTTGTTGCAATGATGTGGTTCTAGGTTCAATCCCTCTGCACAGGATACTGGTTAAATCTTTACTGTCACCACCCACATTGACCCTTAATAGTTTGTGAGGGTGATTAGGGAAGTGGAAACTGTGAAAAAACCCATTGTGCACGCATGCATGCACGTGTGTGTGTGTGTGTTTATATAGTGCTGGTGCACTATAAAGCACATATAAAGCACACGTGTTGGTGCTACAAATAAAGCACCCATGCCAGTGCCATATATAAAGTGCTCAAGACCAGAGACTTGGAGCCTGGACAGCTCTCCAGCCTCACCAGCTCCAGTTCAAACCAGCCAAACCATACCAGCATGGAAAACAGACATTAAATGATGATATGGGTGTGTGTGTTTGTCTCCTTGTCCTCACACGACACAAGAAATGTGAGTGTTCCTGTCATATAAGTGGGGTCCCTTGTTTCCGTTCTTCTTTAGAAACACACCTGGCCCCTGGAGAAATATGTTCCCACTTGAAAACTGGTGAGGATCTGTGACAGAAAAGGTGGGGAGCATTTAGATGTAGAAATGCACCTCAGTAAATATTGTTGGGGGTTGTGCAAATATGGAAGAGTGAACATTAGAACAATGGTGATGATGAGATTGATAAATTAAGGACCAGTGACACACTTGGGTCAATGTAATTAACTAGCTCCCCACCCCAAAATTTCACACTTTGTGCCTTTAGTAAAAAGGAATATCATTATTATTTGTTGATTTTAGGAAAACTGTATTGAAATAGAATTGCATTGAGATTGTTTTTTTTTTATGGTTTAGGTCCAAAAGATTTCATTGCAAAGATGCGGAGTGCATTGGAGTGTGACTGGGTTTCCCGACATCTTCATCTTTGGATCGATTTGATATTTGGTTATAAACAGGTCGGTTACGAAGCTGAGGCTGCTGATAATGGTAAGTGTTCGATGGTGGTGGTGGTGGTGGTGGGCAACAGGGAGGATTCTTATAAATGCCAACATAGTTGTTTGTAGCAGATGATGATGATGATGAATGTGGTGTTAATGATTATGATAATGATGATGGCAAGGATGAAGATCATGATAATAATTGTAACAATGATGATGATGATGATGAACATTTTAACCCTTTTGTTACCATATTTCTGTTGTTGAGATGCTTTGTGTTTCTTTCATTTAATTTTAGATATGACAAAGAATTTAGTAAAATAACTTCGTTATCATTAATCTAGTGTTAGGAACATAAATTGTTAATGAGGTTTGGTGGAAGATTTTAATCCAGAACTTTTGAAAACCAGACATTTGTACTACAGAGCCAGAACCGTTTTCAACCGAGTTGGTATCAAAAGGGCTAAATTAATTTACCTTTTATTCTTGTAGTCTCTCTCTCCCATAACGTGAATTACCCATCACCACCTCCAAACCTATTCCATAATGTTTTGGTACTTCTCCCATGATTTGAACCCTCTTCTGTCATCTTTGTCTCTCAATACAAATTCTATCTTGCTTTCTTTCTCCACAGTATTTTATTACCTCACCTACGAAGGCTCAGTCAATGTGGAAAAGTGAGTTGTTTTTCTACTTCATATTTTACTGATATCTTTACAGACTGCACTATTAATCACTCATTATTAATCACTCATTATTAATCACTCATTATTAATCACTCATTATTAATCACTCTTCACTTAGCTCTTGGGTGGGTGGGTGTGGGTGTGGTATATATAATGCATGCACACATCATTATATTTGATGTTTTAATCTGCATGTTTTTATTTCTCTCTCTCTGTCTCTCTCTTGTTTTGTCTCCTTCTCTCTCTCTCTCTCTGTCTCTCTCTTGTTCTGTCTCCTTCTCTCTCTCTCTATCTCTCTCTCTCTCTCTCTCTCTCTCTCTAACCCTCATCATTTGTCCTCTTGACCCTTCTTCAGCATCGATGACCTCAATGAAAGAAACAGTTATGAGACACAGATCATGGAATTTGGCCAAACACCAAAACAACTTTTCACTGAGCCCCACCCTCGACGCTACCATATTGATAACCCCTATTCGATGCTGCCGAGCCCTAAAGATGTACGTTTGGCCCCATTTGGTCAAAGGTCAAATGAAGCTGCATCATTTGGAGAAACTTCAAGTGAGTTAACATCATCAGACAATGTTTTTTTTCATCAGGATCTTGTATGAGTGTGTGTGTGTGTGTGTGTGTGTGTATGTAATTGCCTGTGGTTAACTATGTCTCTGTATATGCATGTGTATCATCATGTTAGGACCACAAGAAGTAGGTACAGGGGGAGAGCATAGGTAGCTTAGTACTTGATTGGAGCAGAGATTGTCACAGTAGGGGTAGGAGGGAATCATAATGATGTGCTGGGTGTTGTGTGGGGTTCTAAGCGTGGATAGGTGTGTGAAGGAGAGGAAGATATAAACATAGACAATGTATATGTACGTGTGTGTTTGTGTATGTGTGTTCATGTGTGTGTCTGTTTGTATGTGTTCATGTATATGTGTGTGTGTGTGTGTTCGTGTATATGTATGTGTATACATTCGTGAATATGTGTGCGCTTGTGTATATGTATGCGTGTGTCCATGTATATGTGTGTGCTTGTATTCGTGTGTGTGTGTGTGTGTGTGTGTGTGTGTGAGAAGCTTTGAGATGTCAGAATATATTCTTGTGTCTTTTACTGTCTTTTAGGTCCATACAGTGGTACCAACAGCAGCCAGAGGAAGGATTGGCAGACACTACAGCCAATACTGTCTCATTCTTTACACAAAGAGTAAGTTTGTCAACTTTTCTAGTATTGACAGCAATGACTGAACACACTGCCCCTGGTGTTAACTCAGTGTCTGCCAAACTGTGTGCTGTGGCACAGTGGGGTACTGCAAGAGATTCCTGGAGTACCACGAAAAATATATTCGGGATTTTCAGGAAACTATGATCCAAGAATATTTGCAAATTTTGAGCATAAATATGAATTAATTAATTAAATCATAAAATACAGTAAATATAAATTATATGATGAACAGCAGTTTTGCTACAATATATTACATTTCTGCATTTAAACCGGGATTGTCTGTAAGTAAATTATTTAATAGTCCTGGTAGTTTTTCATTTTTGATTTATTCATAATTTAGATAAATTATTTTATGTTAATTTTAATCGATTTTTTGTTTTAGATTTAAACATGGACAAATTTTTATTGAGACCTCAGAAAAATGAGAAAGAGTGTCATAGCAAACAAGACAAACACAAGAAGTTTGGCAGATACTGTGTTAACTGGACATAGTTGTTATACATTAATTACTGGTATACTAACAGTATCCTGTTCCATTGCTATAATGTATTATAGAATCTCTCTATAGATTTGCTTGGCAACATTGTGTTATATGTAAATCTTGTGTGTGTGTATTCACACACACACACACACAGATACATCTACATATACATATTTTCATGCCATTTCTCCAATATTCTTCCAGTTGTATACTTGATGTCCACCTCTCACCAGACGGTAAACATATTTTCTCTACTTCCAAAGGTAAATATTTCTCTTCTTCGTCTCTCACACACTCTCTCCCTCTCTGCTCTGCCTCCCTCTCACTCATTCTCTTTCTCTTTCACTACCGTGCCACTGTTCTTGTCTCAGTAACCTCTCTTCACCCTTTCAGACGTCCATTTCAAAATGTATTCAGTGAAAGAGAAACATCAAGCTAGAAGTATCAACCTTTCTAATATGGTAAGTTGTTGTTGTTGTTGTTGTTTATATATGTATTCTCCGTGTTGTGTGTGTGTGTGTGTGTGTATTTGTACATATATAGGTGTGCATGATACACAAATAATATACATACATGTGTGTATGTGTGTGTGTTTACACCTGTATGTACCCGTATAACATCCAGACACACATCATCATCATAATCCATATTCTAACATCTTTTCCGTGTGGAGGCTGGAGAAGAATGAAGCTAGTATGCTCTGCTGGATCTGCAATGTCAGTGTGCATGTGCAACAGAGTGCACATGTACACTGACATTGCACATAAGAGTAATTAGATGCAGTGTGCAAGACTGCATTGGTTTAGTCATGTGATACGTATGGATGTAAACAGTTGCATGACCAAGGTGTCACACACCCAAAACTTCTTACCACACAGCCACAATGTCTAAATTTATTTTCTATTTCATCTTCTGTTAGACTCTGTCCAAATGCATTCCAGTCAATGACAGTAAAATGGTAATTGTTAGTTCCTGGGACAACAGTATGTAAGTAACTATTCATTCTGGTCTTCTTTTTTTACTAGTCTTTCACTCTCAATAACAATCCCCCCACCCCCACCTCTCTTTCTCTCTCTCTCTCTCTCTCTCCCTTCATGTGTTTGTGTATTATCTTAAATCAGGAGTTATTAATTTACCTCTGAACCCCTTTGGTTACTATTCCTTTTTGGTGGACCCCCCATAGCCATTCACTGTTTAAAAACTAGTTTTTGTAGATATTTCAAAATTCTTATTTTGTTTTTCACATATTCACTTGTTTAGGTTCAACTCTGTAAAACCTGAGAAAAAGAAACCCGTTTCTGGCCGTAAATACATTGGAAAGCAAAATGTTTTCATCGACCCTTAGAATACTAATGTGGATTCCTAGCTTACTATTTTTCTTGCTTGGACCCTTGGACCCTAGTTGAGAGCCACTGCCTTGAACCTATAAATTCCTCTTGCCGACCTCCTCCATAGATGAGTAGCACCACTATTACTGCTGCATTTACAGGATTCACCCAGAAATTTGGTGCCAAAATAACAAACTTAGTAAAACATTCACGAAAGTACTCCCCCCCTTTCCCCTCCCCCTTCCACTAGAACAACATCAGCAAGCAATATACAACACACGCACACACACACGCAGAGAGTAAGGAATGCGAAAGCAGGCTCAATCACTGGTAGCACATCTTTTTCTTATTTCTTGACCTGTTAAAAATAGCAGCCAAATGTCCTTTGGATCACACTTCTTTTAAAAGGAAGGACTACATTAGAAGTGCTACATAGTGTGCCACATAATCATAAACAAATAGAGTGGTCACAATTGGAGTGTCTTTGATCATATTTCTACTTGATCGAGATTGACCTGGGGTTAAACAACAAAGCAGCATGTCTTTGATTGTCCTGACTGATCAGGGAGTTACACACCACCTCCACCCCCAACCCCCAACCACCACCACTAACAACAGCTGTAGTAATAATGCTTTTGGCTTTCTCTCTCAGATATTTCTACAGCATTGAATATGGCCGTATTCTTGACACACTCTTTGCTCATGAAGATGCTGGTAAGTGAATAACACACCCTGCCTGTCTCTCTGCATATCTTAGCATCTACCTCACATTACTTCTGCCTCTAATCTGTGTGTGTGTGTGTGTGTGTGTGTGTGTGTGTGTGTGTGTGTGTGTGTGTGTGTGTGTGTGTGTTCATGTGGTCCAGCCATTGCCAGCAGCATGGGAAATTGATGTTAAATGGTGATGATGATGATGATGATGATCACACAAACAGGCTTCTTTCAGTTTCTGTCTTCGAAATCCACTTTGCTTGGGCTGAAACTGCAGCGGAAGACACTTGCCCAAGGTGCTCCACAGTAGAACTGAACCTAAAAACATGTGGTTCTTAACTATGCAGTCACACCTGGGCCTGTGTGTGTGTGCATGCATGCATACTTTTATTCGTGCATTTGTTTCGGGCCACATGGCTGCAGTCATGCTGGTACACCACCATGATTTTGCACCTTTACTTATGATTCTTCTTTGGTTGATTTCCTCAGGGTGCTGGGATTTCACATTACCACTCCTGTGTGTGCTTTTGCCCTGGTTGTCATCCCATTTGGTGGTTGAGGGAGTTTGGCATCACTATCAATCATTTCCTGACTATTCCTAAAATATATTTTTTTCACAGTCAAAGTTTAACATTCTACCATTTGTGGTTTTCTCTTGTTTAGTTTCTTCATTACTGCTGTCTGGCAACAAACTCATCTCTTCATCCTGGGATTCTGATGTCAAGGTAAGTTCACCTCACTTCTTTCCTATTTCTTTCACTGACTCAGGGCTTGGTAGAAAATAAAACTTTAATAAGATGTGTGCAGAGGAATTGAACCCAGAGTCAGATGGTTGGGAGGATGAACTCCTTATGTTCATGCCTATGCTTAACTAATTCCTCTTCTTTCCTCAACAAAATTCCTTCTAGTATTTAGATATATCACTATACATTCTGAGTTCAAATCTCGCTTAGGTTGCCTTTCACAGCTCATCACTGTTGGGGGTCACTTCAATATTCCCCTGCTCTATGGAGATATTTTCAGTGTTTGGTTTGTATGATCTGTGGTACCCTATATTAAGTATACAGTTCTCAGCAGTCCTACTTTCAATATATATATATATATATGCCAAATCAGATTGGAGCCTGGTGTAGCCATCTGGTTCACCAGTCCTCAGTCAAATCGTTCAACTCATGCTAGCATGGAAAGCGGATGTTAAACAATGATGATGACTTTTCAGATCTCTTCATTTCTCTTGTTCAGGCTAATTCCTATAAGTGCAGACGACAACCTATTGTCAAAGTCCCCACTTGGTTGTCTTCCATGATACTTAACATCCAAGTACCAGTCTCAAAGTTTTCGCTGTCCCCAATAAAAGGCATATCATGAAATAAGTACCAGTTGAGCACCGGGGTGGAGGGTGGGGTTGATGTACTCAACTACCCCCCCTCCACTGCCCCCACTTCCCAAAATTTCAGATTTTGTGCCTAAAGTAGAAAGGATTGATATTTGTTTGCTTTAATTCATGTGAGTTGCACCCAGATCTCATGTCAAAGAACATCAAGGTTTTGTACCTAAAGATGCTAACAGATGAAGTGCTGTGTAATTGAAAACACTGATGTCTGTGGGAGAAAAAAAGATTCCACTGAATGAGTAACGTTGCCTTTACATGGAGAGGAATTTATGTAGAATATGTGATTTTATAATTCACTTATTTTGAGGCTGCCAGAAATTTGATCTCCATATTTGTTTGCTGACAGAATTGTTGCTGTTCCAAACAAAATGCTGGCTGGCATTTTTTTTCAGCTTTATGTTCTCAGTTCAAATTCTGCTGAGATCAATTTGTCATTCATCCTTTCAGATTTGATAAAATAAAGTACCAGTTAAATATTGGTGTTGATGAAATCAACCATCCCCTCCCCACCAAAATTCCAAGCCTACATTATTATTATTATTATTATTATTATTATTATTCTTTTTATGGTAGGTGTGGCATTATTCCAGCACAATGAATTTCCGATTATTTAACCAAGATTGTTTGGTATGTACACATTAAAGTCTATCTTTGATCAGTTTCTCATTATTTCTGTCTGTGTGTCCTAATGTAGAGTTCAGGTTTTATGTCCACTTTTTCAGGCTGGCAGGGGTGAGATGAGACTTCTTGAGGCAGTGTTCAATGCTTGGATGCCATTCCTGGTGCCAACGTTTACTTCTTTTTAATTAAGGCACTTTGTTCTACTGGTCTTCACACATCATACCATCCCGGTGTGAGACATAACGGTAGGACACACACACACACACACACTGACAAACCACTCTGACAGATATATACAGTGTTAAGAGAGGAATCTAGCCATAGAAATGCTGCCCCAAAATGAAATGCAATTGAGATGTGACCATCCATCTTATCCAAGCAAGGACAGGTTGGACCATGATGATGCACCCAACCCATGCCAGCATGGAGAATGGACATAAAAGGATGATAAGCTTCTGTACAGTTTTTGTCTCCTAAATGTCATGTTAAAATTGATAGAGAGTACAGTGAAGTTGGTGTGAGGAATGTGAAAATGCAACTTTTCCAACACTCTCTCTCTTTCTCTCTCTCTCTCTATATATACACACACACACACACACACACACGCACAGCATGTTCACACAGATATACATGTGTGTGTATAAGAGAAATACATATCTAACTGAATTTCTAATGTTCTTTGACAGGGTTCATTGGAACATGACTCCAGCGTGTACTGCATGTCTGCTGCGTTGGATGGTTCTTTATTGGCAACAGGGACGAAAGATGGTGGTGTGTGGTTATGGCACCTCTATGACTATTACCTTCTCAAACATCACCGATGTAAGTAACATGTCTCACACATTCAACATTGAATTAATGGCCTTTTTACACAAAATCTGTCTATAGAATTGAGAACTTATACAACCATGTCTTGGTTTCAGTTTTATTGGATTTCATCAGCTAACTTCTTTGAAATTTTCTCCGTTTGTCAGGGGAAGTTGCATACAACTGGTACTAGGGTTTATTTTCTTCCTCCATCTAAGAGGAAAGTTTCAACTAATTCTGGATGCTTTTGCACACAGCATTTAGTTTTTGTGCCATTGACCCACTTGAGTTATTTCTCTTCACTAGTCTTCCATTATAATTAGTAAATGCAATGAAGAATGACAAAAAAGACAACATGAACAGGATAAGCTTTAACAACTCTAGTATTAGCTTGGAATACGATGCATAGATGCCAGGGAAATGTGTCCTGTGAATCATCTGTGAAACAGAGGAAAGGCAAAGAATTGATGGGAAGAATAAGAGTATTAACATTTTGGACCTTCATCAGAAAGAAGAGAAAAAAAGGTCAAAGGTTGTGAGAGAGAGAGCGGAATAGTTAGAGAAAGGAAGAAATAAAACTGGATGAGAGGAAGGGACATGCAATTCTGGGAAGGGGAAAGGGTGTTGTGTGGGGGAGGGGATGGTGCATAGATTCAAGTAAACAAGTGTCTTATTGATTATATCTACTTGCAATAGTAAAGTGTTATTTATAAACAATTAAATCAGATTAGATTTCTGAAGAGTAACAATTTGTCAATTGTGGTGGTCACATCTACTTGACAATATTATTGTCTCTGGTTGAATGGCTGCTTGTGGTATACTACCATATAAGACTGATATTCAACAAAATAGTGTTAACTGCAGCTGAGAGAAACAACTGAGAAGGTGGAGATGAGGCACTGGGCTGTTCATATGGTTTGTGTTGCATTTCAGTGTCTGATGTTGTCTGACATCGAATGGCTGCCATAGCAATGTATGACATTACCACCATCATCATCATCATTTAAGGTCTGGCTTCCATTGGACAATTTGCCAGGGTCTGATGAAATGGCAGATTGTGCCAGGCCCCAGCTTTGACATGATTTCTGGATTCCCTTCCTTAATGCCAACCATTTTCCAGAATGTTCTGGGTTCTTTTTTCATGATTAGTGATGATCACCTTGTATATAATCTGTTAGGTTAAGGGTTTAAAGTGGCCCCTATAACTGAGAGAGAGCAGAAGATAGCGAGAGAGAGGTGAGAAATGGTTCTAGGTGGAGGGATGAGAAGAGGGATAGGGAAAGGATTAATGACAGAGGTTGAAAAACACAGGGGTGGGTGTGGTGGCTAGGGCTATTCAGCATTATAAGGGACAAGTATAAGTTAATATATGACTGTGTATGGTTGTTATAAGATGTGTTTTAATTTACCAAACTTTTTATTCTTTTCTTCCACCGTGTTAACAGGTCACCAAGGTCGTGTTAATTCAGTGATCATTAGTCCAGGTGAGTGTTATTTGTGTCATTTGCTATATTGAGTGAGTGATCATGAATAGAGTGTGTTGTATCTCTAGCATAACTCATCAATCAACTCCTTAATACAAACATCCCCTTTTTTTCTGTATACCAATCAATGTTGTTGTGTTTGTTGTTATTACTTTCTTGCTCTTTTACTCAATTGTTCTATTATTTACCATTTACACAACATTACTTGCACCCTATCAAGTGATGTTACCCCTGGGATCTTTCACAGGAACCCCATTGCAGCCACTTGTGTCCTTGATTGGACTCTTTCGGTTATTACTCACTTTACTCAATATTCATGACCTTAGGTGAAGATAAGCACAAAAACCCAATCTGGAGATTGCAATTGATCTCTAGTCTTCAGTATTTTGAAAATTATTTGAAACAAACACTGTGTTTTAGCAGGAATATGGTTATAAAAGGAATCAACATCCTCTGTAGACTGTATAAGTTTGTGAGGGTTGTGGGCAGTGCCCCTTATTTTAGAAAACAGTTACTGTACAGTTGTGTAAACGTGATCACTACTTTGAGAAACATCTAGAAAATTCTGTCAAACTCTGTTTAATAATCTTTTTTTTCTTTTCCCTTCTTTGCAGATAAAACTCAGTTATACACATGTGGATCTGATGGTTACTTCAAGATCCTTGATTCCTATTCTGGAATTGAAACATTCAGTAAAAAGATGGATGATGAAATTAGGTGAAACTATTTCTCTCTCTCTCTCTCTTGTCTCTTCATCATTCCTCTTGGAATTGTCTTGTGTCTACATTTTCACAGTTCAGAAACACTCTCGTCAAGTTTTACATCTTTTTTATGCTGTCTTTGCATGTTTGACCTGGTTTCAGAATAGTTACACTGTGTCCCTGCATGTTGTTAGAAGTGGCTGAAATATTTTGCAACAGAGAAGGCATCCAGTTGCAAAAACGCTGCTTTACAAAAACTGTCCTATCATTCCATACTAACATGGAAAAACTGATGTGTTTCTGTATATTTGTCAGTCTGTTCTGGCCACCTGAATACTTACTACTCAGGTGAATACACAAACAAAATAGATTTTATTCTTATCGGAAAACAGGAATACGAAGTGATTGTAAATGTCATGTTAGAATCCCAAGTGAAGAATTTGTCTCCCAGCATAAAGACAATTTTGAGTAGAAAGAACTGGAAGTTGTGTTCTTTGTTGGTCATAGATTTAGTAGGCACGGGCATGGCTGTGTGGTTAGGAAGCTTGCTTCCCAATTACATGGTTTCAGGTTCAGTCCCACCGCGTGGCATCTTGGGCAAGTGTCTTCTGCTATAGCCCCGAGCCGACTGAAGCTTTTTGATTGAATTTGGTAGGCGGAAGTTACTGCCGTGTGTGTATATGTCTGTGTATATGCTTGTGCCTCTCTCCCAAAGAGAGAGAGAGGGATATACATATGTATGTATACACACAAACACCCATTTGTTTTGCATTCATTTTTCCATGCTTGCAAGAGTTAGACAATTATGTATTATTGAAGCATTGGTTTACACCTAGCTGCCCTTCTAATCACAAATTCCTTCTAGTAAAAGAGTTTTCAAACTATTTTCAGGGCTACGAGATGACTTGCTAACAGAAACCTCAACAGCCATCACTGTTCACAGTTTTTTCATGTAAAATGTAAACATTCACACACACACACACACACACACATACACACATAAATGTATGTGTGTGCAAACGTTGACCTCATGCACTGAGCTGCAGCTGTTGTCATTTATTGATATTTCCTGATGGCGGTGAAGGACCTATGTATTGTTTATGACCTTCCACTTGAATGTGTTCTTCTCTGTTACAGATGTATGGGCCGCTTAGATGGTTATCTGATTTTTGGTACTAATGCTGGTAGTGTTTGTGTGTGGGATCCATTCAACTTCTGTCAAGTTGACTACATACCAGATGCCCATCATGGTGAGTATAACATTAAATAACCTATCAAACAGCCTGTGGCACATGACATAACCTTCCAACAGGTTGTACCAACAAGAACATTCACCCGTGTCTATATGTGGGAAGTGCTAAAATGATCTTCACTGTACTCGTTGCCAACCCTCACCCTGTACATGGCTCGCACAGCTCTCACTAACCATTCTTCTATCCCAAGTTTCCTCATTGACCACCAGATAAGGGATCGGGGGACCCTGTCAAAAGCTTTCTCCATGTCAACAAAAGCCAGGTACAGAGGTTTATCTTTGGCTAGGTATTTTGCATCTCATCTAGGCTGACCCTCTCCTTAATTAGTTGGGCTATGACCCTCTCCATGACTTTCATTACCTGATCTAATAACTTGATACCTCTGTAATTATTCCTATCTAATGCATCACCTTTACCTTTGTAGCAGTTGACTATGGTGCTGCTACATCAGTCATTGGATATGACTCCTTCATGTATCACCTGATTGACTATGTGGGTGACTAGGCTTTAGCCAACACTGCCAGATATTTTGAGCATCTCTGTGGTGATTCCTGATGGGCCGGGGGCTTTCCCTGTCTTCATATCCTCAATTGCTTTATCTACCAAGGTACTGTCAACTCGGATAGCTGGTCCCTCTGTTGGCTCAGCATTCGGCAGACTCTCTTTCTTCCATTCATTTTCTTCATTTAGCAACCTCTCATAGTGGCGTCTCCAAACCTCTCTCTTTGCAGCCTCATTTAGTGCAAGTGAACCATCATCCATGCGAACATATTTCTCTCCTATGACATCACAATTCTCTCTCACACACTGTCTTGCAACACAAAATACCTCAGGTCTTTGGTCCTCACGGCGCAGAACATTGGCAAATATTTTCTTATCTGCTTCCCTTCTGGCTAAAGAAACCTGTCTCCTAGCATCCCTTCAGGCAGTCTGATACAATTCCCTGCTACCACCATCCTTCCAGGCTTGTCTTTTCCCTAATGGCCCTGTCAACAACATTGTTCCACCACTATGTTACTTGGGGTCGAGAGGGGACTTTGCACCATCCACAGATCTGGTCAGTGGCCCTCAACAAGTTGTCCCATAGAAACCCCCAGTTGTCTTCCACATCATGTGATGCTATATCCCCCTCTATTTCGTCAAAAGCTTTGAGTAATACGTCTCTAAATCTCTGTCCATTTGCAGGATCTTTAAGCTTCTAGACCCTTCTCCTCCATGCTGGTCGTCTTCTGAGCATCCATTTAGCGCTGATCCTGAAGTCATTAACTACTAGTGTATGTTGCGGGGACATTCTTCACCTGGGGAGGTTTTGGCATTTATAAGTAGCCATCTTTCCCTTTTCCTGGCGAGGATGTAGTCAATTTGACTAGTGTGTCCACCAGATTGATATATATATATATATATATATATATATATATATAGACAGATTGTTGTTGTTTCGCCCTATTCTGTCCTCTTTCCCATAAAAAGTTACCATTATTGTTGTTGTCTTTGTCACTATCAGCTAATAATTGTTGCATTCTCTTTCTGTAGGTGCTGTGACGACACTCCACGTCCAAAATCGAAACCTTGTCACTGGTGGAGAAGACGGTCGTGTGGTATTGTGGCAAGAAGTGACTTCCTTCTCAGCCTATCTCTGACCAGTAGGGAGCAACAACACACCATGAACCTCTCATCTTGAGCATTCCATAATTGGTGGGGTGGGGAGCACAGCTGCCACGCTGCAATACCGCTGCTGCAGCACTCCAATACCACTGCTGCTACAATGCTCCAATAGTGCTGCTACAACACTCCAGTACCTCTGCTATTGCACTCTGATACCACTGCTGCAACACTCCAATAACACTGCTGTGACACTCTGGTGCTGCTGTTGCAACACTCCAATACCACTGCTGCCAGGCTCCTATGATATTACAATGCCACTGCTGTAACACTACGAAACTGTTATAGTAATGCTACAATACCACTACAATACTGCTGCCATACCACTGCTAAGAATACTGCAATAGCACTTCTGTAACACTAGAATGCCACATTTACAACACTGACAACCATAAAACTGCAATGTTACAACCACACCATTATGATATGAAGTTTCCCATCTTAATGCTGTTGCTATGACCACTTTGACATCCTACCCCACCTCTCTCCCACATCTGTGATTAATTACTTTAATTAAAATAAAAATTTATTCTATTCTTTATATTTGTTTTGTTTCATTAATTTCACAACCTACACACCACCGCCATACACATTATAATTCCTTACAATACAATCCCCCCACCCCCACCCCGCCATTTGATCTCTGTAACATAACACAATAAGATGTTGCCCCTGATGGTCTGTTGTAGCTAAGCATCCAATAACACTTGGAACATCCAATGTAGAGAGGTTCCAACTAACCACAATGGTGAAACAGTTGTTGGGACAAATAACATAAACTTGTATTTCTCATAATCTCTCTTCAATTGTCACAACTAGTAATACTATTAAATCTGACAGTAACATAAGACTGGACGATGACAATAATCGATATTGGAGCTCTAAACCCAACAGTAGCAGTCGTACATCTTATGATACACACAACATATACTTTACACACACACACACACACACACACACACACACACACACACACACAC
>NC_069000.1:47526566-47529364 GCF_001194135.2 Octopus bimaculoides
GTCCATAAACAAATCTCAGGGTCAAACACTGTCTATAGCTGGTCTTCTCTTGGAACAGCCCTGCTTCTCACATGGACAACTGTATGTTGGCTGCTCAAGAGTGGGCAGCAAAAAAAAACCTATTTGTATATGCTCCACAAGGGAAAACAAGGAACATTGTTTACAACGAGGTGTTATAATCACAACAGCAAGAAAGTATGTACATGATCACCTTCTTTTACAAAACTTCATTGACTTTCATATATTTATATTGATATACATATATATACGTGTGTATATACATCTCTATATATAAAGATGATGCGTAGTCTAGACGGCGTTTTTAGATTTCATTATTCTCTTTAACCCGGGCAACGCCGGGTATTTCTGCTAGTATATCTATATATATATAGGATTAAATGTAAGGATAAGCAATTTAGGCAAGTCATATGGCAATAATATGGTTGTTTAAGAATACTAAATATGTTTGTGTATATTTGAATTATTTTGTCTCTCATGAAAGTGTGTGGCACATTTGCTTGTCACTGCCATTTATAGCCAGGCAGTCTCTCTCTCTCTCTCTCTCTCCATTGCCTAACATCCTACCAATGATGGCAACAAAGACATAACAAACCCCATCAGACTTGCCTAGCTTGCTTGTCCTTACATTTATTCCTCTCCGTGCTCAAGTTTAAATCTCTTGAGCACTATGAAGTGTATTCTGTACACAGAATACTTGTCTCTAATCTATCTATATGTATATATATTGTTAATGTTTGTTTTTATGTTCAGTTCTAATAAAAACAAATTTGCTTTAATCTCAATAGTTACTCTATAGTTTTGTAGAGTACAAATTTATTATTCTTAAACAAGAATATCATTGACAGTGTGACGATGGTTTAACTGGTCAAAACTTTGAAGTCACTGCCAATAATATGCTTGTTTAAGAATAATGAATATGAGTGTGCGTATGTACGTGTGTATGTATATGTGAATATTTTGTCTCTCATTAAAGTTTATGGCATGTTTGCTTGCCACTGCCTAACATCCTGCTAGTCAAGAACTTCTACGAGATAACTTGTTTAGGGCTGCAGATCAGACATTTGGCTGGAGTGAAGGCCCAGCCTAGTCAGTATATTACATGGTGGTGGATTATTATGGGGTATAAGGTAATAAAGGCTAAGAGAAAGGTTTGGAAAACCTGCAAGGATGGTAACGGTAAGGAGCATTACCAAGTGGTTAAAAGAGCTGCTAAGGGACAGGTATGTTTCACTAGGGATAAGGGAGAAACTTGTTCAAGTTTTGCCATGTGAGGGTCCGAGTTGTGAAGTGTTCAGGATGGTAAGGCAGTGTGTGAGAGAGAACTGTGATGTCACTGGTGAGAAGTGTATTTGGAAGGAGGAGATGGTATATCTGCCATCGATGAGGAAGACAAGGCAATGACATGGAATTCTGTTATAAGAGGCTGGGGAACATGGAGAATGCATGAGATAAAAAAAGGACTACGTTCTAGTCACCAGACAGAGGGACCGACAATTCAAGTTGACAGGTCCATTAGGGATAATTGGAGGGATGCTTAAAATATCTGGTTAAGGTAGGATAAATGGATAGTTAATGAAGTCATACGGGAAGGTGTCATACCCAAAGGCCAAAGTAGTAGTGTCATTGGAAAATGCTATAAGGAGGAAGGTGATGCCTTAGAGAGAATTCAAACAACTGGATCAAGTTATGAAGATCAGAGAGAGAGAGCTATAGCAGAATAGATTTGTCACTGCTTCAATTTGTGCTGGAAGAGGTACCACAGATGCACTATTCTTAGTGAGGCAACTACAAGAGAAATACTTGGCTAAGAGTAAAGAATTATTCCTGACATTCATTGTCTTAGAGACAGTGTCTGACAGGGTACTGTATACTACTATAATGTGGTAGTCACTAGGGAAACTAAATGTTGACAAATGGCTTGTTAGGGCTGTACAAGTTATGTGCAGCTGTCAAATGGTGCCCGGGTGGGGGTGGGGGGTACTTTTTCAAGTCGGCGTAAAAGCGAGACAGAGAAAGTGCGATTGGATTGGGGAAGTTCTTTTGAAGTTGGTGTTCCGTGTGTGTGTGAGCGCTACAGTTTTGTTCCTGCTGCTAACTTTTTCTCTCTCTAGGTTTATTTTTCTGTTTGTTGGCGATTTTATGATCAGATTCATAGATACGTTTTTATTAATATTTTTTCGTTTATATTATTTGTTTTGAAATGTATTATATAAATACAGACACAAGCATAAATAAATGTCCGCTTTCTACGTCAGTCAGTGAAGGCAGTCACTGGCGTAAACTTTAAAATACATATCCTAGTAAATTCACTCAGTACAAGTAGGTTGTTTGGCAAGTTCAGGAAATACGATTAGGTTGACAGCAGTTAAAAGTGAAACTACATTGAAAATTGCTTTGACAACTTGTGACTTCTTTCGTCCAGCTTTGAAAACACCTCAACACATTCCTGGGATCTTTTTTAAAACGGGGGCCACATTTTTCATTAATGTTTTACGTAGTGCTTTTGGTACCGAAAGACTTTCAAACTTCGTATACTTATCTATTTTGTGTTATAGAACAGAAAAATATTTTTGTATTCGAATTTATTTCATGTAAAAAATTGTCTTATTTCTTCGTTTTATTTGCTTTTTTCTTTTTAAATTTGCTGTTTAACCCTAACCCTATCACCGATAGAATTGTTTCAGAATCGTTTGTTTATGTAGTCGGCACTTAATGTATATCGGCTGAATGGACGTCAGTGATTGGTTGAAATTACAGAAATACGACAATTTTAACAT
>NC_069000.1:47530067-47530862 GCF_001194135.2 Octopus bimaculoides
TATGTGTGTGTATATATATATATACATATACATACAAGAAGAAGAATATTTGTCTCTTATTATAAAAACAAAAGGGTTTATAGGACTGCAAAAGAAGTGCTCGAATATAAATGTGATGAAGATAAGCCGTTCTATTTGTATTATATTTGGATATATGTATATATATATTTATGTGTTTGTAGACCACGGTGTTTTTTTTTTATATATGATTAAATGTTTGAGGGGTGGGGTAGTATGTCAAGTCGTTGACCCAAAGTTAATGTTTGTTCTATAACCAATGCTTCTTTATATGTATATGTATATTATATATATATATGTATGTATATAATATATTTTTTCTTCAAAATATGCTGAAAAATACGGAGATTATGATTCTGAAAAAAGTTTCCAAAAATTTTAGTAAAATCTTTTTTTGAGATTTCTTTTATTTTGAAATATGCGGAAAAATACGGAGATTTATGATTCGGATAAATATTGTAAAACATTTCTGTACTTACGGTTCTGGTTGGGGTGTTAGGGTTAGGGGGAAAAAGTCAAAATTGAAGAAGTTGGTGGGAAAAAAAGGGGGGGGGGTAAAATTTCAGAATGCCGATTTTTGGCAATTATTCAGAACCTCCGTATCCGAAAACGGGGATTTTTGGCAAAAAATATTTTAAATCAACAAATTTGGGAGAAAATGGGGGTGAGGGTCTTTCCCAAAATTGAAGCGAAAACATTAAACATTATGGTTAATGTTTACATCGCCCACTATTATTGAAAGTGGGTAGAAATAAACGGTAAATTGAATTTTCATTG
>NC_069000.1:47531275-47547077 GCF_001194135.2 Octopus bimaculoides
ATCGTAATGTATGCTGCTTGAAAGGCACTTCTATAAAATTTCATTGAAAAAGACCCAAATTCCTAAAACTTACGAGGGGAAAACTCGGATCTTGTGAATTATTCGAGGTCTTCTCCCCCCACTTTCCCATTCCTTTGCGCGCATTTTTTTTTTTTTTCCTATTCGTTTTCTTCACATTTTTTTACACTCATTGCACTATTTTTTTCTGACTTTCGTTTCCGAGTCAAGTTACTCTTTATTGTTTTTACTTGTTTCAGTCATTTGACTGTGGCCATGCTGGAGCACCGCCTTTAGTCGAGCAAATCGACCCCAGGACTTGCCTAGTACTTACTCTATCGGTACCTTTTGCCGAACCGCTAAGTTACGGGGACGTAAACATACCAGCATCGGTTGTCAACTGAAGAGCTGGCCTTATATTCTTCTAATCCACCACTAACTTCATTACTTGAATCGCTGACCAGTCTATAGTTTTCCAGTTTGTAACATGATATACCATCAATAGAAATATTAATCTGGAATCGAACACACTACCCCCCCCCCACACTTGGATGCACAGTGCATGTCAGGTGGCTTCACCCAAATCTCATCCTTGGTCTCAACTGATGATACTAATCCTTCCTCTCCTCCAGTTTCAGATTTTATTGCGCTTGCGTATTGTTACTCGTATTGGAACACAGCTCTCTGACGTACTGACTCCATCTGGCCTGAGGTGACCTACCAGAACATTGCTGCCATCAAGGAGGTATGCCCTCTTTCAGCTATCTCTTTGATTGTTCAATGTTGTCTCTCCATGATTCCCTTTCTACTCAACCTATACCTAGTGGTGCCTGACCTCTCATTGATTCTGATCAAACTGTGATCAGTCCCTCATCCACTGGGCTCCCTCTCATAAAATATCATGCTCAGGACCCTAATAATTTCAAGTTGGGCCACTGCTCTAATCTCCCTTAAAATTTCTATTGGGCCTGCAGTTAGTTACGGTGGGACATGGCCCTTGCTGATAGCACATCACATGCATTGCCAAATATTTCCAGTTGTTTTTCCTTGGCCAGCCCTCAACTACAAACACTCCCTCCATAAAATCCTTTTTTCACCTGGCCCCTATTCTTCTTGCATGTGCCAGGGCTTCGGTGCCATTGGCAACATTAGCTTTCAGGAGAAATAAGAGAGGAACCCCTACAAATGACTGATGTCACCTTTACCCCTCGTTTCACCCACGATCTCAATTGTTAATGTCTCAAGTACTTTATGAACCTGTGATTACTAACACTAATTAAACCATCTTAACTTTCATTCTATTGTATAGTTTATAAACAATAAAACACCATACTCTAGAATTTCTGTGGCCATCTAGGATGTGCGGCATGTCATTTCCATGTGGTTCATTTTGTTTTGTACAGTAGGCCATTCAACAATTTTACCCACAACCCAAATCTCAACCACAGCCATCAAATCATAGTGTCTCTGTTTTCAAAAAACGTTCCAACCACGACAATCCAGCCATATAAAAGTATTTTGATCCACATTCCAAATATAACCATCTTGTCTATAACAGCAAATATCTGTGTATCTTAGTTCTTGGTTCCAGAATCACACACTTTACCAGAATGTGAATATCTTTTCTTTCAATTGCTTTTACTTGTTTTCTCTCTTTCACTCTGTACCCTCTCCCCCACTTTTCCTCCTCTCTCCTTCCCTCTCTTTTACTCCCTCTCTAGCAGTTAATGTCACTTGTATAATGGCAATATTAATACAATGGGATGTAATGCAGGTTTAACTTCTTTTTTTCTTTTCTTTACCCAGGACTCTGATGAAAAAATAAAATTTTACAGGATAAAAGTTGAAGAATTTCCAAACATGCTGGAAGAATCATTTAGCCTTAAAGTGAATCTACTTAGTGCCAAGTTGCAAAAAGTTGAAAATGCCTTAAGAAATGAAATTTTGCTTGATTTACAAGAAGAAATTTGCAACCAACATGCTAAAGTCTTTCTCCTTTGGACTTTACATGAGCAAATATTGGCCAAAGAAATCACCATTGAAATACTGGAAAAAGATCCTAATAACTTGTTGGCGTTAACAAACCAAGCGTTAATGTTCCTGCATTATGAAAATTTCCCTGAAGTCGATAGAGTGCTAGAGAAACTGAACACTTTAAAAAACAGCACCAATTTCCCTTCATTAGAAGCAAGAGGTAAAGCTGAAATTGCCTTTTGCATTTCTAGAATATCTTTTCCCCATTATCAACGTGCTATTGAACTTTTCAAAGAAGCTCTTCAGGTTTGCCCAAACAATTATTTTTGGCTTTTTCGCTTGGCTCTGCTAATTTATCGTGGGATAAGGATATTACATGATAAAGAAAAGATGGAAAAATTTTCAAAGGAAGCTACTGAAATTCTTCAAAGAATTACTTCAAATTATCCTCATCATGTTAATGATCAGCTAATGGCTAAAACTTTGGTTTTGTTAGGATCTCTTCAAAATATTGCTTTTGTTCATTCTCGTACTAGGACAACGATTAAATATTTCCAGAGAGCTTGTAGTTTGTTTCCTCAAGACCGATTTGTAATGGAAAAAAGTGCTTCTTTCTATTTAACAATCGCTAAGTATGAAGATGCACAGAAATTGCTGGAAGAAGCCATTAAAAGGAATGAAACCTCACTTTCACATCATCATCTTGGTATTATTTATAGGAATCAAATTCCTGGATACAAAGATTTGTGCGTTAAAAAATTACCCTTCTCTAATTGTAAAACACAAGAACTAAAAGAATTAAAAGTCGAAAAACGAATATTAAAATGTCCTGAGATAATACCTGATATTGAAAGAAATGAAAGTGTTGATAAGGCTGAATACCATTTTAAAAGGGCTTATGGTCTGGATCCTAGTAATTTGCATGTTTTGTATGATCTGGCTTTGTTATACAGAAGTGTGCGTGAATACGAAAATGCGATGAAATGTTTTGAAGATATAAACTTTTCAGTTTTGGACATTTGGGAAAAGATCAAATACTTCATTCAATATGGAAAATTTTGTTTTTTTCTGGCTGATAAAAAAGAAAGTGAAGAAGAGAAACAAGATTTAATAGATGCTGGTACAGATATGTTTGTCTGTGCCATCAATCATTTATCTGAGATTCTGGTGCTCAATAAAAGACAGAAACAAATTTGGGATATCAAAAAGATAATGAAAGGAATTTATAACTTTGCTGACACAGAATACAAAAGTAATCTAATGAAATTAATTCAGTCTATAAAAGAATTGCCTGATGAGGGAGGAATTTTCCCCAAACTTCTCAAAGAATGTGGTGGAAATGAACTTTCACAAAAACTACGATTGTTATGCCGGCAGGAGAAATTTCAACAAGCTTTTTTCCATTTAGAGTTTTCTGGTTGTCAACAAAGTGAAATTGATGTAGACCTTAGGAAAACAATTTATCTTCAATATGCTAAAGAGTTCTATGGAAAGAGACAGAAGGTAGCTACAATAATTTTCAAAAAATATTATGAACTTTGCTTTGGGTATTCCCAAGAATCTGGACACAAAGTATGTACACTTAGCTCATCAAAGATTCCTTTTTTTCAATATGATGTCTACATTTTAACATCAAAAAGTGATAATGGTGATGCTAAACATCTAGCAGAGAGTTTGGTGACATATTTTGGATTGCAAACTAGCTACGGAGACTCTGATTTCACTCTAGGAATAGGAAAAATGGTAAATGTTCATAAAGTAATGGAAGACAGCTGCCATATTGGAATTTTTTATTCCCCGGATATTTTATCTGAAACGGAATATGCCATGGAAATTATGAAAAACCGAAAATTGAAAACTGGGAAGATTTTTCTGATAAATAGTTCTGAGATACCCAAACATTTACAAAGTTTTCCTAATGTCGACTACAAGAACAAGAATCACACAGAACTGTTAAGACTCTTTGAATTGCTTTGTTCGTCAGAGATAGATAGAGAGATGGATGGATAATTGGAATGATGGACGGACGAATGGAGTGATGAACAGATGAATGGATAGGTGGATGCATGCATACATATATACGTATGTATTATTCTTTTCCCTTGAATTTTCTCTGGTACTCCATCACTACCAACTTTGCATTATATCATTAATTTTCTATATAATTTTTTTTTATATGTGACTGTGGATTTTCATCGATTAGTTCATGAACTTTGGTTCTTTTCTCTAAAAGAGACTTTGGTTCTTTTCTCTATTGATATTTTATACTGTGAAACTTAATTTAATTTTAATTCTTAATAAATTGAATTTAATTGAGTTTTTACCTGTAAATTTGGATTTTTATCCCTAATATTATTATTATTATTATTATTATTATATATCTATATATATATACATACACACACATACTATAGCCTCAGGCCCACCAAAGCTTTGTGAGTGGATTTCGTTCACAGAAACTGAAAGCAGACTGTTGTATATATATGTGTGTGTTTGTACCCCTACCATCGCTTGACAACCGATGTTCTAGCATGGCCGCAATCACATGACCAAAACAAATAAAACAATAAAAAAAACTATAGCATTTTAATCCCGAGCAACGCCGGGCATCTCTGCTAGTATATGTATTCCTGTATAGGATTCACACTTGGTTGGTTGGCAATTATAAATATATACTATTTAGTAGGTGAGGGGTGTTTTAATCAGTTAAATCGACCCTTGTATATGACTGGTACTTAATGGTATCGACCCCAGAAGCATGAAAGGGAAACGTGACACTAGGAGGCCGTGAAATCACAACCAAGGCGGCCGTAACTAAATACTATAAGGTATTTCGTCTGACGTACCAAGCAATTCTATTTCTTTGTTGAAATATTTCGTTTCCTACTTCCAGTCACTTTCAGTTTAAGCGGAAATTTTGTTCTGCTAAATATAGAAGTTTTCCATTTTTCCCTCTTTTTTTTTATTGTATATAATTATACAATAGGCCACGTCCTTCGTAAACAATAAAAGGGCGAGACAAGGACGGAGCCTTCGATCTGATTAAAAATAGAAGCTAAATTGGCATAACTACAGGGTTTTACCCCCCAGACTTTGGGGGGTAAAACCCTGTAGTTATGCCGCTAAATTTCCTTTAGATCTTACCTTACCTTCTAAAAACAAAATAAAAAAAAATACTTAGGTATTGTTGTTGTAGGTTCTTTGCACTGACGAGATGGTCACGGCTGGAAAAACTTTGACTTTAATCAAACATCTCCTCTGTCAGGAATAATCTGGAGTTAAACAACAATAGCAATAACAGGAACAATAATATATCGTCGGCATCTCTGTAGTTATGCCATATCGTCTACCTTACATTAATAAACTAACATCTTCACAAACTATTTACCTTTCATTGTATGTAATTTAATTAATGTATAAACTAATGTTAATTAATTAATTTTTAATTTCTAAAGCAATTTAATTAACTCTACTAATTAATTTATATTTTAATATGAAGTAGTGTGAACCGCACTGAACCATGTTCGACTAATTATAAGGTGGTTGTTTTATAACCAATTAACTAATTAAATTGAACACCGTTGTTTTAAAGGGACATTTGCAGTGATGGGTGTTTACATTGTTCTCCACGATCCAATTCATGGTTCTGTTGAATTACATCCAGTTTGTGTGACAATTATTGATACTGTTCAATTCCAGAGACTTCGTAATATCAAACAGTTGGGATTATGTTATTACGTTTATCCCGGAGCCTCGCACAATCGCTTCGAACACAGCATTGGAACTTGTCATCTTGCTGGAGAATTCATTCGACATCTAAGAAGGCACCAACCCGAACTGAACATCACCGACAAAGACGTATTATGCGTCGAAATAGCTGCTTTGTGTCATGACTTGGGTCACGGACCATTTTCTCATTTTTTCGACAATCTATTTATTCCCGAAATTGAACCTGGTTCTCAATGGAAACACGAACTCGCCTCCGTTGAAATGTTCCAACACATCTTGAATGAAAACGAAAGCGTTAGAAACGATTTCCGCAAAGCAGGTTTGGATGGCAAAGATGTAAATTTTATTAAAAATTTAATGAATCCTATTCAGGAATTCGTTGCCAATGAAGACCATACAGGTAGAGGTGTTGATAAAGCATATCTTTACAACATAGTTGCCAACAAAGAGAACGGCGTAGATGTTGATAAATGGGACTATTTTGCGAGAGACTGTCATCATCTTGGTTTAACAAACCAAATAGATCATAAAAGGATAATTAAATTCGCCCGGGTCCTAACAATAGACGACAAAAGGACGGAAATATGTTTCAGAGATAAAACTGCACTGAATTTCTACCACATGTTCCGCTCCAGATTTGAACTTCATTGTCTTGCCTATAAACACAAAGCTGTTGCTTCCATGAATGAAATGCTGAAAGATGCTTTCGTTCAGGCAGACAACTACATCCGACGGCAGGGGAAATATTTCTTACTTACTCTTTCTAAAGCCAGACACGATATGACAGCCTACACCCAGCTCACAGACGGCGTGTTTGACGAAATCTTGTATTCTAACGAAACAAGTTTACAAACGGCAAAAGAGATTTTAATCCGAATACACCAAAGGAAACTTTATAAATTTGTGGGTGAGAAATCTTTCAATTGTGAAGTTGATTGTAAAAAGATTCTGCATGAAATCGTGCCAGATGACCAAGAACTTGTCGATCAGTTGGTTATTTATAAATTCAAGCTTGATTATACGAGCGGAGATGACGATCCAGTTCATAAGATACATTTCTATTCCAAACACTCCGTCAACCAGGTTCTGCCTCATGTCCAACTGCCTTATTCTTCTGTCATTCCGAAAGCTTTTTCAGAAAGACTTATTTATATATTTTGCAAAAATGATGATTTTCTGGAAAAAGCTAAATTTCTTTTTAATTCTTGGTTTGAGAAAACCTGTACAGTTTAATCTGTTTGGGTGTGGCAGCTTGTTTTAAGTAATTTGGTTTATGTTGTATTTAATTTTATGTTTTTGTTTTAAAGGTTGAAATTTCTAAATGTTGTCCTTAAATATTCTGTGGCAGTAAGTTCTTCAATTTGTCGAGATCGTAACAGTTAGAGTCCGAGGCAAATAGCCTGCATACACATATTTCAAATATCTTGAATAACAAATTGTCTTATTTTAGATATGAATAAAATCTAATTTATTTTCACAAACATTCTGTTGTAAAAATTGTCATATATTTTACTTGTTTCATTCATCAGACTGCGGCCATGCTGGGGCATCGCCTTGAATTTTTAGTCGAATGAATCGACGGTAGTACTTTTTTAAAAAAGGTCTGGTACTTATTCCATCGGTCATTTTAGCCGAACCGCTAATGTTTCGGAGACGCAAACACACCAACAACGGTTGTCAAGCGGTGGGATGGACACACACACACGACGGGCTTCTTTCAGTTTCCGTCTACCAAATCCACTCACAAGGTTTCAGTCGGCTATAGTAGAAGACACTTGCCCAAGGTGCCACGCAGTGGGTCTAAAATCACCGGTTACTTTTGTTATAAAGTGAAAGATGTAGGAACGTATATATGAAATGGACGTATGTATGTTTGTGAGAGAGTGTGTGTGTGTGTGTGTGTGTGCCACTTACACATACATGAGAACACACGTTCACTCACACACACTCTCTCTCTTTCACACATGCACACGTACATACAAAATAGATGTACGCATATATATTGATGTATGTACGTATACATGACAACACACCCTTCACTTTCTCTCTTTCACTTTAAAACAAAAGTAAACGAGCACTCAGAGAGTGCAAACCTCCGCCAAGGCAACACCAAAGTCCTCTCGATGATTATTAGCCTGAGATGATTATTAAAATGAGAATATCTGAAATAAACTCGACTACTCTCACAAACGAGAATACTAAAAACGAACCCGACCCGTGGCAGCATGGACAGTGGACATAGAACGACGACGATGATGTTGGTATGTTTATGTATATACGGATAGCAAGAGGTCAAGTTTTTTTTTCTTGAAACCATCTACCCCTACTCCATGAAGATCCCTCAGATGTTTTTGGCAAGGCATCGAATAATCATGGGCCATTGAATCCCAAGCTATTAGAGTACATGGTCCTCACGCAGACGGAATAGCTGTGACCTCTGGAACAGTGTTGTGACGTACCGTTCAGGGGCTGGTATAGCTCTTGATACCACAGTTTGCTGTAGTCCCTCCAGGATCTTCAATATATGTATCGCTCCAGGGAGTAGAGTCATAGCTCTTTCAAGCTCTCCCAGTAACTCAACTGTTCCATTGATACAATCTTCCTGGTGTAGCAGCACTACTGAACTGCCTCAAGTTCTGCTATTAATTTGAAACTGTAGGTTGACTACAGTTGAGAACTGTAGTCCAAACAGCTGAGTACAAGTGTCCTCCATAGAACCAGTGTAGTTTCATAGTCCCTTATTCAGAAGGCTCTCAGAATCCATTTAGCCCCGTGATTCCCAACGTGGGGCATGGTAATATTCTAGTGAAGAATGCCTAGGGTTATGCTGAATACCTTTTGTGGGGCAATTCAAATCATTAAAAACAATTACGGACAATTTAATCAAATTTTGACACTTTAGAGACATCAGGTCGTTCTCAGTTTTGATTATGGATCTGATGTCACTAAAGAGGTAAAGATTATTTCATTCGATTTTAGTGCTATATAAAAACAAATGCGTTTGGTGTCATCATTGATGCAAATGTATATATATATATATATATATACATATGTATACCTTTTATTTGATTTAGTTATTAGTCTACGACCATGTTGGGGCATCACCTTGAAGAGTTTTTAGTGGAATTGACTGACCCAAGTACTTTATTTTTAAACCTGATTTTCATTTTATCACCTCTTTTGTCAAACTGCTTTCTCTCTCTCTGTTTCCCTCATTTGTTGGTCATCCTGTCACTGATTCATTTCTTGAAATTACTGTGAAAAATAGTGGGATGAGAAAATGTAAATTCCACAGCAAATGTTAGTTCTTATCAGAGAAATTTCCTCCCTAATAAACATGGCCTTGTGTGGTGGAAGGATGTGTAGAATGTTGGCGATATTTTCTTTCGAGAAATATTTCGCACTGGAAACCGATCTTCAATGTTTCTGGAGAAGTTTGTCTTTCAACTAGTTCCAAGTAAAAAAAAAAAAAAACATTCCTGGTTTTGTTGATACTTTCAACAAAGTAAAATACGTTTGGAGCTATTTCATGTTGTGTTCTTTATGAATGTATTGCATTCCGATGGAGATAACAAGGAATTATTGCTGAAATTAATAGTTGAAGACATTGAGGATAATTTTAACACAAATAATCTGCATATTTGTTTAAAGAATTGCACTGTTGGTAAAGATTTTCATCTCAACTAATTCTTGTTGACTAACATTTTACCAGATATTCTTCTGAACTGACTAAAGAGAAACTGTCTTTTATAAAACCCGAATAAGGTTCCTGCAATCTCTAACGTAGATCTGGATGTAGAACAGTGAAGATGATAACGTTTTGTTGTTGAAATGGAATTTATTGGTTTTTGAGGTTAAACTTCAGCTGTGTCAGTCCTTATTACCTCGGCTGTATCGAGAATAATATAACCAAATGTATGATTGATCTTTATATTAAATGCAAATAGTGAATAGACAGCTATCATTATTAACAGAACTAACAGCCATTGTTGACTCGATTTTATTTAGAGTTCTCTCCCTTGCAAGTGCACCTGACAACCTGCAACTAATTGCGTTTCTTCTTATTAACAAGTTCATCTCGTTAAATAACCCGTTCGAAGGATTGGAGTTGCCCTGCAGATTTTACCAGGTGAAAAAACAAAACAAAAAAAGTTTGTAAAATTTGTATAACGATTCAAGAATGTCTGAAACTTTTTTTCTACTGAGTCTTGCAAGGTTTTGACGGCTTTGAACATGGCCTCACATCAACTCATTTGCTAAATAAATGGAAATCAGATACATTTTATTTCCAAATATATATATATTCATATTAAGCTTAGGTGTAGCGAGACTAATAACCTGATGTACAATCCAATATATGTATGGACCAGGACACAATGTTAGATGAGACTAGAGTGATAGCAGAAAACAAAGAGATGACATAAGCTAAAAAAAAAAAAAGTTATGTAATGAACTTCATTAGCATACAGCTGTTTCTGCCACAAGAGGGGGTGGGCTCTTAGTTGAGTACCAGGATATCATTCTATAGCTTCCTCAGAGCCTTGAACATGAAGTGCACTTTATTTGAGAAGTTACATTTTCAGAATATTTCACCTACTCCATTCCTTAAATTTGTATTTGTATATTTGATGGGTACATATATATCATCATCATCATGGTTCTAATATTTCACTTTTGCAAGTTTGCACAGCTCACATGAAATTCATTTAGTTTGGTCTTCTTTGGCCAGATGCTCCGGCTGCTGCCAACACTCAGGTTTCCAAGCTCGCAGAAAATAAATTCACTGGCGGCAAAATGATTGTCTCCCTTGCAACAAACAGCAAAGACATTCAACCATTTCTGTCCATGGATCCAGCTTTGTATATCTCCTGTGTAACGCTCAGAGAACAAGAACTGAACATGAGATTGTAAGATATACAGTTCGTATGTAGTTTACTACATATTTTCAGTCATTAGACTGTGGCCATGCTGCAGCACTGCCTTCAGTGGTTCCGAAGCTGGAGTCTGCAAAGGTAGTACTGGAGGCCTGTGAACTAAATTCAAAATTTCATACACATACATAAGGATAAGCATATTATAAGGGGTCCATGAGAAAATCCATTCAAATAAAAGGGCTGGGAACTGCCGATTCAGTTGAACAAATTAAATCTGAAATTTATTTATAGCTTTTAAAACTTGTTACTTATTTCAAAGATACATTATAATATCTGATGGATGAGATTATGTAACATCTATTTTACCACTTCACTTGTCTGGTGAATTCCTCTGTATTTAGGTCGTGACAATGGTACACATTTACTGTTAAATGGAGGTAATATGAAATATACCTCGCTCAAGGACACAATGCACCATCTAGTCCAAGAATTGATGCTTTCATCCTATAACCATTGGCCTAATCAAGCTAGATAGCCTCCATTTGTAGAAATACTGACTAGATTTACATCTAGTGTATCTAAGCTTCGTATAAACCCAGGTAAATTTTATGAATGTTCCTTCTCATACCTTCTCTGTTCTATATTACCAATATTCTCTAACTTATTAGGTTGGTGCAAAAATAGTTCATTTTTAAACTTTGGTGTTTTAATTGAGAATAAATACTATGTTTGTGATGTGTCACTTTTATATTCATTCATGTTTAAATGGACACTAAACTCTGCTTGTGAAGACCTGTTGGGACAAATGAAATCGAAATTGAACCAAATTCGATGACTGGCACCTGTGCCAGTGGAGTACTAACAGCACCATCCGAGCCAGAACATCTGCCTGGCTTCCGTGCCGGTGGCACATAAAAATCACCATTTGAGCCTCATCATTACCAGCATCACCTTACTGGCATTTGTGCCGGTGGCACGTGAACAAAATATTCAAGCGAGGTCGTTGCTAGTGCCACCGGACTGACTCCTGTGCAGGTGACACATAAAAGCACCCACTACACTCTCGGAGAGGTTGGCATTAGGAAGGGCATCCATCTGTAGAAACTCTGCCAAATCAGATTGGAGCCTGGTGCAGCCATTTGGTTTGCCAGTCCTCAGTCAAATCGTCCAACCCATGCTAGCATGGAAAGCGGACGTTAAATGATGATGATGATGATGTTTAAAAGCACAAATTTCACTACTGAGATATGCTAATGGCTTCATTTCCACTGTTTGTTCCTTAATAAAATTTTTTGTTTATAAAACAACCAACAGTTTCCCCACTCAGAAGCTTGACCAACATTTTTATAAATGAAAGCTGAATTTAAAGTTTTTAGTCCTCGTTCGGTAATCAGCAAGTGAAACCATCCACGAAAGATTTGTGAATCCTGGCAAAACTAATCACAACAAATGACAATGTTCAAGAAATCAATAAAATACATCCAAAACGGCAAATGTCAAGTATTGGTCAAGTGTTTGCCTATGCCTGACCACATGTTGTAAAGGAGTCTGCAGTCATTGAAAGAACTGCATCTCACATCCAAGCACCTCAATCCCTCACTGACCCGCAATTATTGTAAGAATTTCCTGCAAATGCAAAACACAAAACTGCAGTTCAAAAACATATTTGAAGAATGTGTTGATTCTAGAACTAAAATTCTTTGCCACCAAAATAAATTTGTTTCTTGCTGACCATTAAAATCTGTGAATTTCTGTTATTTCAAATCGCAAGAGACATTGTTTTAAAGTTGAGATTTAAAACCTGAAAGAAATAAAGAACACACTCCCACATAATATGGAGTCACCAGAAAAAGAGAAGTTGGCCCCTACCAACAGCAGTTGCTGTCATTACAAACAAGCAATATAATTAATAGTTTAGTTAAAATACCCAAACAAGGACTAGTGATTTTAATGGGGGGGGGGGGTCAACTACTTTTACTGATTTTCCTTGCCTGGAGGAAGAAGTTGTTCTCTTCACCATTTCAGGTTGTCCAATACTGATAATGTTCTGTTTAAACTGTTAAGTCAACAAGAGCAGGGGCCGGGTATAGTGGAGGGTGGACATGTAAGATGGGAAACCAGTTCTGAAGAGGAAAGGACAATGTAGTAGTAGAAAAAAAAAAAAAAAAATTCTTTTGGCTCTTTGTGTCCTGATTTCAACTTTGCCTTTCATCCTTTCAGGGTCAACAAAATAAGTACCAGTCACCTCCCCACCCTGGGGTTGATGCAGCCGACTGTCCCTTCTCCCTAAAATTTCACGACTTGAACCTATAGTAGAAAGGATTATTAAATTACTATACAAAAGATGAACAATAATGATGCTTCATCTAATTAGTTAATTAACAATTAGCAAGACCCCCCCCCCCACTGTTGTGCCACTTATACAATAAGGCTTTCTAAAATCTGGTTCCCCAGAAATGGGTGCCAGACGCATAGAACTTTAGAGGGGGAGGGGGTCATCAATAAGATACCTCAATGCAAAACTGACCATTCTACAAATATGGGGTGTTTTTCAAATAAAGGGTTGCTGCCTTAATGCTAACCTTTTATGTAAAATGGGAGATAAAACAAAGAAAAATATCAAAATTTCAATGTCTGTTGACTATCTCTAGATAACTGTGATATGGCCACCCCCACCGAAACTTAGAAACTGACCAATTGTCAAACATCAAAATCTCCACAAATAAATTAAATTTATCTAAAATACATTTTCTGGTTTTGAAAAACTTTGGTGAAACTATTTGCAAAGTTGAAGTCTCAAATAAATAGATCAAATGGAAAAACATGGTCAGTTAGTTAATTAAAACAAGATCAATTAAAAGGAAGAGAGCTTAGGTTTGTTGCATTTACCAGTGGTAGTCATGGCTGGCTGAAACACATTTGGAAGATGAGACTGAAATAAAACACCTCGAAATGTTGATTTAGTGAAGACGAATTGATTGAAATATATTACAACAGAGGGAAAGAGAGTGTTATTGTAGGGGAGGAGGAGGAGAGAAATCATGTATCCATAGAGAGAGATGACACAAAAGTAGAACATTATTTGAGATATTTGTTATTTTGTTGAAAGCATTTGATGGGTGGGGGGCATGTTATTGAAGAAAAAAAAAAGAAAGACCTAACAATTATAATGGGTATGGGGAGGAGAGAAAGAAGAGGGAGGAAATAACGACATTTTCGTTCAAAGTTAGCAAGAGTAACCAAATATTTCCATTTGAATATTTTGTAATTTATTCTCAATGTCCCAGTGATTGGGGGGAATCGAAGTCAGGTTTGCACTTGTGTCAAAACATACATTGGGATGAAAAGCAGCCAGCAAATAGGAACGACAAAAAAAGCAACAATTAGCAGAAGATGTAGAGAGGAAGAGTCTGTAGCATTGAGCAATTGTGATGATACAACATTGGATGGCAGAGCAAATGGTAGGCTTTTTAAGAAGAGAGAGAAAAAAACAGTTGCACTGGAAACAAAAACACCCCCACTAGCATCACCACAAAAAAAAACCTAAGGTGGGTACCAGACCCCCAACAATGCTAAAGTGCAACTGTCTGTGTGTGTCTGTGTGTGTGTAACTTGCTGATTCTCAACACGGAACGACTTACGTGAATGAACATTCTAGAATTGGTGAATTTGAAGAATTTAAATTTTTTATATTTTTTTTATTGTTGAAAGTAAACAAAATTTAAAATAAAAAGTTTAAAAAAAAAACAGAATTTGTTTCAAATGATGGAAAAAAAAAAAAAAAAACACTCGCCCAAAGAACTGTGAAAATATAGAAAAGGAAAGAAAATGTAGCATGAAAGAAATCTTGACCAAACTTAAAAGAATCTGGTTAAGACAACAGTTTAAAGAGCATCCTGTTATTGTAAAGTGTTTTGGTCTGCCATTTCCTCTAATCTGAAGATTTCCTAGAGACATTTATTGAACAGCAGGAACACAAGTGGCAGTTAAAAATGGCAAAGAATTCACAAGGACAGACAAAAAGGAAAGTGCTGAAATTTGCGTCTCCAGCCAACATACACACAATGCTTCTTGCATTAAGGTTTCATCTACAGTGGAAGCAATATTTCTTGTTAAAACACTAAACCCCTAACAGAACCCCTCCATGAATGAGTGAGAGAGTGAATGCTAATGCAGTGCATTGTTGGGCAAGTGTCTGGTACCATTCCCTCATGTTGATCCAAAGTGATGGGGGTGGGGTGAAAGCTAGAGGGATGGTCGTGTAATTCAAAAGGAACCAGATTTGTTGCACTGATTGGACCTAAAAAGTTAAAAGTGACTGTGGAATATTCAACCACTCACAGCTGAACAACTGCAATATTCCCTGTGAAAACTGATGCAAAATCCAGAAATATACTTGTACATTGCATCAACTGCATGGCAGTGTGCACATGTTTGCAATGATGCATTTTTTCTCTCTGCATAATAACATTCAGAAATTTGCTTATGAAGACATGGCTCGTACTTACAAGAGAGAAATTAGCTTAAAATCTCAAGTGTCAAATGTGTAATTTTAAGAAAAGATAAACTGAGGGATGAGGAGGAGAGATTCGTTTGACACAAAATGAATGAATTTTCATCTGGAAACCTAAAATAATTTTTTCTATATGGAACAAAAAACTGTTCCAATAAAGAGAAGAAAGAAAGATGTATTTTTTTTTTTTTAATGGAGGGAGATTTTCCTAATTAGTTTGTGTGTGTGAGGGGAAGGCAGTTAAACGAGAGAAAATTTACTGACCTCCCACCACCACCACTGCAAGAAAACATCTTTTCCACTGATTAACATTTGAACACCACACATACGCTGTCCAGTGTCAATAGAGTCATGTCAAAAACACAAAAACCACAGAAAGCAGACGTAGACAAGAGGAGGCAGTGACATTAAGTTTGGTATACAGTTTTTCTTTCTTTGCAATATTTTGATTCCAAGAACCATTTTAACAGTTGTCTTGATAACTTTGGTAAAAAGCAGAACTCTCCTCCCCCACCACCTCTCTGCTCTCTCTACTTAAAAATTTTTTTTTAGTTGTCTGCCCCCACCAACACTGCATGAACATATGTTGAGAGAAAGAGAAAGAGAGAGAAGGAGAGTAAGAGTATAAAGACTGGGATGTGTGTATATGAGAGAGAGAGAGAGAGAGAGAGAGAGAGAGAGAGAGAGAGAGAGAGAGAGAGAGAGAGAGAGAGAG
>NC_069000.1:47547087-47559354 GCF_001194135.2 Octopus bimaculoides
AGAGAGAGAGAGAGAGAGAAAGAGAGAGAGAGAGAGAGAGAGAGAGAGAGATGATGCTATTTATAAAGAGTTTGAAATATTTAGGCTTGCATGTAAGGTGTTTTGAATGGTGACTATGATGAAGACAAGTGAGGCAGAAGAGGAGGAGGGAGGAGGAGGAGATGGTGGTAGAACCGCTGCAGTACTAATGTCCCCTGCACCCCCACCCTTTGTCTCCAGACAACATCAACAAGACAATACACACAACAACAGATCAGGACACAGACGATATAGGGTTATGGGGTGGGCCCATCTGTGACAGCACCTTGTCAAGCCATTGAAGGGGGCCGTTGAGGTGAATTTCAATCCAACAGGGAGTACTTGTCACATCCTGGCGATGATACTCAGCACCCCACCCCTTCACAAAACTCATCCGGATGGTGCACATTTTGGTTAGTTCATAGACAGCTTCAAATCCATGATTAACTGACTGACTAAGAAGCTGGGCAAATTCTTGATTGTTAAAAATTTTGAGACTACAGCCAGGTGGGATCTTACAAACTGTGGTTGGATGGAAGCCATGATGGTAATTACAATTTCGACTTTGGACAAAAATACTGCTGTCGCTGAGACACTCAGCAAACATTTCACCACCAACATAATAAAGATGAACACCTGAAAAGAGAACAAAGAAATTAATAACGTCTTTCCATTTATGTCATCAGAAAATAGCATTAATAAGGCAGCAGATTGCAAGACTCGGCAGAGCATTGAATAGAATGCTTTGTGCTGTCTTCTGCTTTGATTATTTATCAGTCCAATTCCTTCTGATGCCAACTTTGCTTTTCATCCTTCTAGTGTCAATAAAGTGGAGCACCATTCAATTCAATTGACTGTCCCCCTCCCCAATAAAAAAGGTGTCATGCCTTGTGCCTATATTAAACAGGATCATTATCATTATGGTAGTGGATTAACGGTCAGTAAAATGGTATCAGACAAAATAATTGGCAGTATTTAGTTATCTCCCTTCAACCCTCTTCGATGGACGGAGAGAAGAAAGAGTACCGTCCAGCACAGGTTTAATGTCAGAAACGAGGACGATTAAACGATTGGTATAAACCGGCCACTTCAGAACGACAGAATACGGTTAAGAAGCAGGAATGGAATTGATATTCAGCTTTTTTTTTTAAATGTGTTTCAATGGACAGAAACAATGGTATCGTAGGATGTGAAATGGTGTAGAGTCAAACAAAACTGATTCACAGATCTAGCTACATATCCTCCTGCCACTATATCACCCAGGTACCCAGGTACCTTGGTAAAATGAATGATGCCATGTCCTAACCGTAATGGCTCTTTATTGTCCAGGATATTCTGACACTGAACAACTTGGTTTTTTTTAGATTTATCATTGGCCCTCGACATCACAATTAATTACTGCTGCTAATTTGGACGGGAGAAAGAAGGTGGTGTAGCAATGTTTTATGGTGTGGGTGGCATAGCATCACTATTCAGTGGGGAAGTTAGTGAAAGGATTTCTTCAGCCTAAATCACCATTTCCAGCTGCCATTCTTTGTACAATTAGTTGTGGACCAAATAACTGAGGAAAAATACTAAAAAAAACAACAACCAAACAAGAATCTTTTGAGAATGACTGGAGAAATGGTTAATAGAGGAAAATGATGAATCAAACCTTTAGGCCCCCCCCCACCTCCATACAAGGGATTACGAGGACCTCACCATTATCACACAGCCACCCGTCACAACAGAATATAAAGAGAATGCCATACCTTTACCAATATGTCTTCTAGTGTTTTCAATGGTTGAATTCCTGTTGACATTGGAGAGTAAACCGAGGCAAAAGCGTTGAGCATTATTGGATGGATCAGTGAAGCCATCAACAACAATGCTGGTATTTGATGCATGAAATGCTTCCCCAACGCGGCTATTTAACTCATAATAGACAATGGAACTCCAATACTGCGGTTCTTGATATGTAACTTGCATACCATCTGAAAGATAAAGTTCAAAACACAAACAGAAGCTGTCCAAAATATTCCAGACGAGATGGAGATCCACACAACAGGTCTGTGGAGGAATGATCTACGTGGAATTGATCGAGTACAAATCCACTACACAGAACCTTTGTCTTGGCTGTTACTAGAAAAGTCACCTCCATTAAACTAGCAACATGTCCAGGGAGATATTTGTCTCAGCTCCTCAACTCTGAAGCCTGAAGTCCCAGCTGTTTAGAATTCTCTACTTTTAGAAGTTAAAATGTCTAGATTTTAGATTAATACTGACAATACAGAATCTAAATTACATGTCATCTGCAAGAAAACATAACATCATCTATCACGGTGGAGTTGCTTGTTTTGCTTTTCTTGACGAAAAGACTTTACGTTCGAAGTGTAATTAAAAATTAGGTGACAGGAGGAGATTTGTATCATCAATTATGGACTAAGTTTAATGCAATTAGACAAATATGAGAAATAATTTATTCCAAGGTAGTTCAGTAAAAATTCATCTAATAACAGAAGCCCAAAATACATTTTCAAACATATCTTAATATACATTCTCCTAATTTGTGGGCCAAGAGAAATCTACTTTTCATTACAATTAAAAGGAAATTATTAATTACTGTAAGCACCTGACACAATGTCAATTTTCTCAAAACCAAATTAAACTATTTTAAAAATGAAAAATAGCAGAAAACTTTCAAGATATGAATACATTAAGAACGCATCCTTTATTTAATCAGGATGAGATACAGATTCTGGTTTTAGGTATTGTTTAGCCCCAGGACAGCACAGATCAAACAAACTCATCATCAAAACACACCCCAGCCTCAACCATCCATTTTGCAATTAGTTTCCAATATGCTCAGGATGTGATTTGAGGGAGATTTAGCTGCTATTAGATTAGGCTAGGTTTTTCACTGTCTTTCTCTATCTATCATATAGTATCAACATTTCAGATGACATCATTGTTTTCAAAAGCACTTTCCTGTGTTTGTATGGGTCAGATGAAAGATTTCATTTTGACAGGGCTTGGACAATGTGCTCTTCACAGATGAGAAGTTGTTCACTGTTGAAGAAGCTCAGAACAGCCAAAATGACAGGGTCCTTGCAGAAAATGCTCAGCCATGTCCAGAGAATGCCAGAAATATCCACTGCACTCAAAAACTCTCATCTGTGATGGTTTGGGCTGGAGTGTCTTCGATGGGGAAAACTCCTCGTTTTTGTTCCTGAAGAAGTCAAGAACAAGGCTGCATTCTTGAGCTTGTGGTGAAACATTTGAGCCAAGAATTGTTCAACAGTGGCCCCTTTCTCTTTCAGCAGGATAGAACACCTGCCCACACTGTCAACAGGACTCAGAGGTGGCTTAGCGACAATGTCCCAAATTTCTTATCCAAAGAAGAATGACCTCCTTGAAGCCCAGACTTCAACCCAATGGACTCTGGCACTTGGTCCATCTTGGAGACTAATGCTTGTGCTAAATCTCATTATTCAGAAGTGGCTTGGAAGAGGTCTCTGCAGCATGAATAGGATAAAATATCACTGGAAGTCTTGTGAGCCACTGTTGCCTGTTAAGCTTTTAAGGCTGTAATGAAGAAATGAGGTGGATTCAGGGAATCATTTTTTGCTGTAACATTGCTGAAAATGTTAAAATCTAGTGAGCAAGTCTTCAAGCAAATCGGTTCAGATTTGGTAGAAATACATTATTTAAAACTTTTGTAGCAGACTTTTGGGTCAACCTGAAGAGCACCCTATAAACACCATTTCATGTTAATCAATGAAGTTGATGAATTATTGGTGGCTATGTCTACCTTGGTGTCCTAACATTAATGACTTACCTTGAGGTGTAGCTATTGTAGTATCCATTGCTTGTGGTGGGCTTTGCCCTCCTTGCTGCATACCTGTATTGCCTTGGTGCATGCTCATATTGTTGGCCATGTTGTTCTGGGAAGTGTCGTCATGTTGTTGGTAGGCAGGAGGAGGGGTGTCAGCTATAAAAACAACATTTTTTTTTTTTTTAAATTCCAGTCACCAAAATCTGAACAACAATTTATTAATATTAAAACAGGAGGGCCAAGGGTGGAATAACAATTCCAGAACGAGTAGCAATAATAGCAAAGATATTTTGAAATCCTGAGATTAAAGATTTTTAAATTGAAAGAATGTTTTCCTTTAGATCACTTTAAAAGAGGAAGTTTGTATCAGAGCAAGATGTGGTCTCAGGCACGTTGGAATCAAAAGGGTTAGGATGGTGCAGAGCTTTGGGTGACACACACACACACACAAAAATTATGCTTAATACAGTTTCTATCAACCAAATTCATTGCAAAGCATAGGCCAGCTCAAGTTGACAGCAGAATACACTTGCCCAAAGTAGCATGCAGTGGAACTAAACCTGAATTTATGAGGTTGCAAAGCAAACTTTCTAACACGTACATCCATAAATGCTTGTTGTAGATGTGACACGTGGATGCAACTGTGCATCTGTGGGTGTGTATCTCATCACTTAACATCTGTCTTCCATGCTGGCTTAGAAGTGTGCATGTATGTACGTATATATATATATATATATATATATATATATATATATATTATATTGAAGGTAGGGGAAGACAAATGGCTTGTGAAAGTCATACAAGCCACACACAGACGTGTAGTCGGTAAGGTAAGAGTCAGCCACACTTTCAGTGATGAATTTTGTGAGCAGGTAGGTATTCACCAGGGTTCAATACTCTCCTATTCGTCATTGTCCTCCAGGTCATAACAGAGGAATTTAAGACTGGTTGCTCTTGGGAACCACAATATGCTGATTAACTCACTCTCATAACAGAATTAGAAAAATTTCCAGTGCAGAAGCAAAACCTAACTTAGTTAAGAATAAAGTTCTGGTAAGCAGGAAAAAGACAGGACTCTACCACTCTCAGGTAAATGGCCCTGCTTGATATGCAGGAAACGTGTAGACAGGAATCCCATATGGTGAACCCAGAGCATGCTATGGACACACAAGAGGTGTAGCAGATTCACAGGGAGGCTAAGAGAGAGGAAATGCTGTTCCTACCCCTTTCTTCCACCCCACCCTCACCCCGCTCACTCTGCCTGTGCTGACATTTCCCATCATGCTGCACCTCCTCCCTTGTTCACTACTCACTACATTTATCTCTGTCCTGAACTCTAGCCATCTGCTTCTCTCCTCCCTTCACACACCAATAACTGTCCCTATCACCTCATTTTGAGGGCTTCACTCTGGCACCCACCACCATCTTACCCTTTTCTCACCCACCCTTCTCTACAGCAAGACAACTCCGCTTGTCTCTGGCATGAAGATTAACTCTCTACCTTCTCAAAGAACCACCACCACCATGGGCATAAAGAAAGCGGTTGACATTAGGAAGGTCATCCAGCTGTAGAAATCATGCCAGAGCAGACAACTGGGGCCTGGTGCAGCCCCATGGCTCACTGGATCCTGTCAAACCATCCAACCCATGCCAGCATGGAAAGCAGACGTTAAATGATGATGATGCACACATAAACACATATACAAAACAAAATAAATTTAAAGCCATTTCAAAAGAGGGGACTTATTAAGATGAGGGCCCCGCAGCAGGGACTGTGAACCCTAATTTCTGCAAATGGTTGTTAAAAAAAGATAACTTACCAGGTAGTCCAAAAGGACTGCTGGGGGCTGAACTTGCAGGAGAATGTTGGCGCTGTTGCTGTGGCTGTTGGTTGATAAAGGGATAAGTGACATTATGGGGCATGGCTGGCTCTTGGATTGGATGGAAAGGGGCCATTTGATGATGAGTTGCATGGCCACCTGCTGGAAATTCACTGTATCGAGGAACAAGAACTGGTGGAAGAACTGAAAACATAAAAAGAAAGATATGTGTGAGGAAAAGAGCTTTGTAATTAATAATGCACTTGTCATACTACTTCTACTACTACTACTGGTTGTTGGTATTACTACTAATAATAATAACAATGTCACAACCTACAAACATTACTCTTAAACTCTTCTCAAGATGACAGTCACCAATGCTTCATTCAATTCCACTATATACAGTTTCTGGCTTTGAGGGTATCGCGAAAGGCCTGGCTGGAGGCCCAACCTTCCAAGTTCTTTTGCAGGGCTTAGAAAAATTGAAGGACCACTGCAATAAGTGTGTGGATCTGAGGGGAGGGGAATATGTCGAATAAAATCATAATTAACTGATCCTCCTGTATTTTCTTTTACCCAAAAGCCAACAACTTTCCAGTACCACCTCCTACATATATTACATCCCATGTGTAAAGAGATAACTTTTTACAAATCTTTTTCTCACATTGTTTATGGCCGTGTATTTTATTATGTTGTTATCATTGACCAAAGGTTAAACGAGATCTGTAGAGGCAGCCAGACTAAACGTCCTTTCCATTATCAAACCTTTGCAAACATGGGCTACTCGTTCCCAGAATGAAATTGTGTATGTTCTAATAGGTTTTTATAGCAAAGGGAAAAAATGTGAACACATACAAGGAGTAAAGACAGTGAAATAGCCATGTTACATATGCAAAAGAATAGGAAGAACTACATGGAATACACTGTAGATAAGACAGGCTGACAGAGAGGGGAGACTTGAAATGCGATGGTGTACAAGCCATAACAAATGCACAGAACATAAATTCCTTCAAAGACTCAGAAAGTTTGCTAAAAGCAGTCAAATTCTTTTTACCTTGTTGGCATTATTAGCAGCAAAGGTGGTTGCTCTCAAAGTATGAGAAAGAACAGGGCAGAAAAATATTTAGGGAGCTTTTACTTCCGCTTATAACAAAGGGGTTCTCTCAGAGTAGATTGTATAAAGAGTGATACTACGTAATAGTGAGACATGGAACTTGGGTGCAACACATTCCCAATACCTAGAAAGGAATAAGGTGAGCATCCTCTTCTGGATTTGTGAGAGACTAACTGTTGTTCATGTATTCAAGTCATTGCTCTCCCTCGAGAACTGTCTAAGTTGAAAGCTGACACTTTATAGCCAATATAAGCTTGGCAGGAGTGTTGATGTCCATGTTGCTGTTAGATCATCAAGAATGAGATGGCTGGGAAATGAACTTGCAGACCAAACAACCATACCTGAGCCAAAACATTTTGTACTCTATACATCTGATAAAGACCAAAACAGACCTGGCTTCAGAAATGTATTCATTGCTTTCTCTTAAAACACTTCTTTGTACTTGAGTTTCCAACCCTTTCACATTCAGATTACTTCTCTGTTAAATGTAAAGCTTATTCATCGTTTTGAATTAATCATGCATTATCTTGCAGCTTCGAGATTTCAACGATGTGATTATTTTTAGAATGATATTGCAGGGTAGGTGTGAGAGGCTGGATATGAATGGTTTAAATGCTAAAGTGTTAATGTTTCTGTGAAGATGATGGTAGATTGTTGTATTATTGTAGATGAGGTTTATCTGAAAGAGGGACTGGCCACCTTAGATTGTTTTTATTTAGTTACAGAATTTTTTTTTTTTACTGAATAGAAAAACAAGTGTCAAAAATAACAAAAGGAAAACAAAGTCAATTCAAATTCAGAGGCAGACTGTGAAATTCTCTTGACAGGATTTCATATTAATGTTAAATGAAACAATAAGAAAATGATATTGTACAAGGAATGTCCATATAATGTGTGTGTGTGTGTGTGTGTACAAATAAACAACCTAAATACTCAATACATAATGTTTAAGTTTATATTAAGGGACATTTGGTGATTCAGTGAGAGTTTCACCATTTGTGAGTTGAAATCTTTGAGATGACATCAACTGATTGAATATCATGAGTCATGAAACTGAGGGAGCAACAACTGCCTCCTTTATATAAATGCACAGTTTCACCTTGCCTTGGGCATATGATGGCACCCTGACAACTACTCGCAATCAGAGGGATCACCATCAAGATATAGAGTGTCTTGGCAGATCCAAACCCTCTCCTGAGATGGCCACAGCTGATGTCTTCCAAAAGAGACATACAAATAGATAGAAAGAAAGACAAGAAACGACCCCAGTACATGATGTGATTGCTAAGAGAACTTCTAAAAGATACAAAGATACAGCCATGCCCAGCTCTCTGCATGGATATATGCATATATATATATATATATAGTGTACGTGTGTGTGCATGTATAGGTACAGGATGTCACCAACTGTGTAAACATGAAATACATGGACAAATGAGTTAAATATGTATGTAAATGAGAGAAAAAAATGGAAAATGGGACAGGTAAACACAGAGAAACGACCCTTCATCAGTTGTCAGCTGTCTGTCTATTCCTCATTTTGCACATTCAACGACAATATGAGTCTTCAAAGACAGTTGCTCCCAAAAATTCTAAAGTAAAATTTAGGATTTATGGAGGGTCAAAATCAGGAGAGTGGAGACATACAAGGAAACTGAACAAAAACATACACACACACACTTGTACATCAAGACATACTTGACCAATATACTATCATGGAAAAAAAATGGACAAAAATGAACATTAATACCTACAGTGTGCATGTAAAACAATTAAAAAAAAAAACAACTGAAGCCTGTAACAACCATTTTGACTACAAGCACAACTTCAGAAAAAATATAATTATTTTCTGATACCTGCTAAAATTATTTTCATATGAGTGACCAAAGTGAGAGTATGGTCTTAGAGATCACCAAATTAGTGACTTTATTTCAATACCAAACCCAGCTGAAACCAGCTCTGGTTCTGTAGTATAAATGTGTTGTTTTCAAAAGTTCTGAATTAAAATCTTCCACCAAACCTTAGTCACAATTTATGTTCCTAACACCAGCTTAATGATAACTAAGTTATTTTACTAAATTCTTTGTTATATTTAAAATTGATTGAAAGAAACAAAGCATCTCAACAGAAATATGGTAACAAAAGGGTTAAAAATTCCTTCAAAATTATCCAATTCTACAAACAGCCACCTGGATATTTTCTAAAGAGAGAAATATTGGCACAGGTATGACTATGAAGTAAAAAGTTGGCTGCCCAACCACACAGTTTTGGGTTCAGTCCTATTGCATGATACCTTGGACAAGTGCCTTCTATAGCTCCGGGCTAACCAAAGCCTTGTGAGTGAATTTGGTAAATGGAAACTGAAAGACATTCCTTGTGCAAGCTGTAGATAGCTTGTTACCAAGGTAACCAGGTCAGCAGTGGAGGAGGATGCTCTTAGAGCACAGCTGTTACAATAAGAATTGGCTGGGCAAAAATCAGAGAGCTTCTACCTTTGTTGATAGCAAAGGGCCTCTCTCTCAGAGTAAAAGGTAGATTGCATGATGCCTGTGTGTGAGCGGCTATGCTGCATGGCAGTGAAACATGGGCTGTGATTGTACAGGACATGCAAAAGCTTGACAGAAATTAAGCTAGGAAAACTCTGCTGAATGTACCATGTCTGTGTGTATGTATGACAGAGTGTGAGTAACTTAGGAGAGAAAAAGGGGAATAGGAGGCATCAGATGTAGTCTGCAAAGAGAGAAGACTTGCACTTGTATAGCCATGTGATGTGTATGGAAAAGGACAGCTGTGTAAAGTATGGGAATTGGCAGCAGTGTATAGCTGGCCTGTCCACATCACCTGTTTGTCATTCCTTTGTGTGTTTTTCTTTTCCACTCTCTTCCTAAACATCATTGTCAGTATGTAGGGAGGGAAAGCAAACAAGCCATAAAAACACTAGAAAATGATATGGGTCCCACACATTAGAGCTTTCTATGATGAGAGAATAGCATGGGGAGGATAATTAAACATTATTTTTCTAATTAAGTTGATTTTTTCTTTTTAACTGATACATATTTCAGAACAGCAAAATCATTTGTTTGTTTTCATATCCATTCCACCCTGTTAACATGGCTTTGTCAAGAAAGTGATTCTCAAGTAAGATTTTATAACCAGGTGCTTTCCCTGTCATCAACCCTTAATTGCTTTTTAGGGACTTTTTACATTTCACAAGTCTTAGAAGGCACAGAGTGACTAGTCACCAAATCAACCTGGCAAAGCTTATATTGTGACAAACAAAATAAGTTTCATGCACACACACAAACAAGTTTAATAGTTTTCCCCTTTCAAATTCATTTACAAGGCATTGACTGGCTCAGGGCAAAGACAGTGGCCCAAGTGACATGCAGTGAAATTGAACCCAGAACTATGTGGTTATAAAGAAATCTTAACCATCCAACCATGCCTGCACCTAAATACAATACAAATTCAGGGAAAGGACGGAGGAGTCACAGATGCCTCACCTTTTATCATAACTATATGTGTATATATGTAGTGTGTGCGTGTGTATATATCATTTAGCATCCGTTTTCCATGCTGGCATGGGTTGGACTGTTTGACAGGAGCTGGTCAGCTGAAGAGGCATCGATTCTATGGCTGGATGCCCTTCCTAATGCCAACCACTTTACAGAGTATACTGAGTACTCTTACACAGCACCAGTACCCAGAAGCCCACAAGATTAGGGTCACTCAGCTAAAGAGGGATGCAGGGGACATGCTGGTATGCAAGGACAACACACACACATATATATACATGTGGTCTTTCTATGGTTGGATGCCCTTCCTAATGCCAACTACCTATTACACTCTTAGGGTGGTTGGCATTAGGAAGGGCATCCAACCATAGAAAACCATGCCAAATCAGACTGGAGTCTGCTGCAGCCTTCCAGCCCAGTCAAACCATCCAACCCATGCCAGCATGGACAATGGACATTAAATGATGATTATATATGTGTGTGTGTGTGTGTGTGTGTGTGTGTGTGTGTGTGTGTATAGGCCACCTCAATCACAATTTGATTATCTCCAGCAATTTATGTACTACTTACACAGCTCCATTTCTTCAGCTGCTCCACCAGCCTCAAAACTGAGAGGCTTGTGGCTGCAAGGCCTATCAACATAAGCCACAACTGTCCAGTCTCATGGACATAAAAGGTGAAACACTCTCAAACACCAACTTAAAACAACTGTCCAGTAATGCACTTACCAATGTTTCCATAAACTCTGCCCTATTTATCAGTCTGTCAGATATCAATGTATCTCCTGGACCCATGGGTCTCAACCAGGGTCCACATGGCCCTTGGGGACTCACATAAGATTTTGTTGTTAAAATTGCTTAGACTTCTACAATACACAAAATATTTTAACAATTCTTTTAAATACAATTTCTAATAATATTTAATCCTAATACAAAAGGATTTTGCTAAAAATCAAATGGCTAGGAAGGGGGGGGGCCCAAATAAAATTGGAATCAACCCTCTATAAGTAAAAAATAGTTGAAAAACATTATCCAAGATCGTCCTCAACAAACAGGATAGTCATAGTTGGAATGCCTTTCATCATAATCTACTCAGTGAAGGTTCACCTGGAGCTGAACTACACAAGTCTGTGTGTCTCTCTACTTCTTTCATTCTCATTCAAACAGTAAACACGACCCTTGAGAGAGAGATCTGTGAGTGTAGATATAAACGAGAGAGACATCTGTGAGTATAGATATAAACGAGAGAGAGACATGTGAGTGTAGATATAAAGGAGAGAGAGAGAGAGAGAGATCTGTGAATGTAGAGTTAAAGGAGAGAGACATCTGTGAGTGTAGATATAAAGGAGAGAGAGAGAGAGAGAGACAGAGAGAGAGAGAGATCTGTGAGTGTAGAGTTAAAGGAGAGAGACACCTGTGAGTGTAGATATAAACGAGAGAGAGACAGAGAGAGATCTGTGAGTGTAGATTTGGAGGAGAGAGAGAGAGGTTGTACACTGAATATCAAGTGCAATTATGTACTTATTACAATTTTTTATGAAAATGAAAAATCTATAAAATATATGTAAATCTCCACAAACTATTGCAATATCATGTATTGGGAATTATGCATAGAAGAGATGTGGTGCATTGTGCAGGTTATTGCACAATGAAAGTAAGAAAGACTGCAGTAAAAGTGTCTGAGAAAAAAAAAAGAAAAAAAAAGCCCAACCCAGAATACAACTGAAAAGCAAATGCAGGACCCTAATGATGAGGGTTCTCCAGGGTTAAAGAAGGAAGTTTGAGTGATATGATACAGAATGGTTGAGATAAGGAAGTAGCTTAGAAGGCAAAGAAGCAAATGATCAATAAATCAGACACTTCCAGCAACATTTACTAATTTTCACGTTCTCAGAAAACAAAAATGCCAACAGTTCTCATCGAATATCATTCATAGAAACAATTTTTTTTTTTTTTAGAAAATTCTTTTACTTGTTTCAGTCATTAG